>NW_028292581.1:18463015-18763015 GCF_029948245.1 Actinia tenebrosa
CACAGCTTGGACCTAACGCGGAACATCGGATGTCTACAAGCCATTCTTGTTCCGTTAAGGTGCGGTATCTTCAAAGACGTACCGTCCCATTCTTCAACGCACCGGGAATCTCATGATGGTTCGCGGTCCTAACATGCGTTATGGCCGTCCAGCACTAACTTTTGCATTTGGTGTGCCACTCGCGGCTGTGGTTGTAAGCGCAAGCTGATGGAATTCATATTTAATTTTCATTTCACTTCCGTTAGGAAGAAATACTGCATGAGATGGGCGTTTACTGCATTACCGGGGAGGATGGCCACGTTTTATCCACGAGATAAGAATAGCAGGCTTCTCCGCCTTATTACAGACTTGTACGGATTTGACGTTGTCTGGAAGGATTTTCTCGATGCACTGCTCTGCCGGCGCAAAACAATGGTCTGGGCATATTTGGGCTTATTGGGGGATGGGGGGGACACGAGCGAGAGTTAGAAGGCCGTTCATGCGTTTAATCTACGATGAACCTGGGTATCACAGAAACTCACGACGTAGCACCTTCTTGAACCAACGCTAATACCCTAAGGAATTAGAGACGTACCTTTTTCAAGACGATGGCGGTCAGTCTGCAGGTGCTCTCCCCTGTTTCAAAATTAACCAAGACGAGCACACAAAGCATCTCGTAATTCATACCCCCAGAAGGTGTGACTACCCAAAGCCGGCCTTGCCCGTTTAATTAAACCGCAGCATTGAAGCTTACGGTATTCTTCCTTGAGCTATGTCACCACCCGATCCAGCATAATTGAAATACTGGCGCCGCAAAGAAACGTCGAGCCGAAGCTTTGATCGATGAAACGTTCGACGATCATTGGAGGGCCGACATTAGCAGTGCGGTACAGCGTTACCAACACATACAAAATCTAATGCCTGGGTTGGACGATCATTATCCCCGGGTTGTTTCGGTTACTGCCGTAGTAATTTACTAAATCACTGTTCTGTATAGGATACAATAAACTGCATCGAGCTACTAAGGATATGAAGTTTGGGGTGAATGACGTGAACTCTGACACTCTTAGGAACATTCCTCACTTCGTAGAGAAGCCAAAAAAGTCACACGAAACGAAGCTACCCACAGTTAAGAAACCATCAAAGAAGGTCCTACCTGCGATACCTGAGGAATATGACCATAACTTACTAAAAGCCGGTCTAGCAGCTGCAAGCATTGGTCTGAGTTATTATATATGGCGATGAACAACCCCTACATGGCTGGAGTAGATTGTGTTTATACGACTTACACAGGCGAGAAAAAATACACCCAAGCGTCTTGGGTTGATGTCACGGGCATGTCCGTGAATTTGAATTACTCAGGAAAGAAATTGATATTATGCAGCATTTCTTTGGGGGCCGTTAGCAGTGCGAATGTAGGATTTCGTTTCTGTGACGACAATGGAGTATTACAGCCCATGCGCGCGAAGACAAACAACAGGGAGCCTACGCATTTCTCAGTAGAGCCGCCAACGAATAGCTCTGAGAATCTTTCCGTTTGGACTTTCCACATGGTTGCTGATTGCCACGGGAAGGTAAAGCTGCAGATAAGAGTAGATGACACCGGGAGTGTTTGCATAAATAGCATAGAAAATCAAAGGAATACTGTCTATAACCACATGACCATCAGCACTTTGACGGTAATGAGCCTTTAAATATATGAATCCATACGTGAGGGAAACGCGTTGTACCCACCGCTTAGATGAAGAGGGATATGACAACGGCGCCTGGCATGACGTTGGACTGTGGGTTGAGGTTGGGGGCACTGCATTGGTCATTTGCACTATTAGCATTAATGCAAATACGCATGCGAATGTGGGGTTTAGGCTTATCGATGAGAATAATAAGCCCCTGCTTCCTTATCGAACTTCAACGAACACCAGGAAAGTTACCCATTTTTCGATGGAGCCCTACACTAGGTCCTCTGAAGACCTAACGCCAGTAACTTTTCATATGCTAGCCAATTGTAAATATGCTAAGTTGCAAGTCACTTCTGATGACGGCAAGTTTGGGATAAATCGCATAGGTCGCAGGCCCGCTAATGCAGCCTGGAGTCATAAGCCCATTTCTACCATGAGTGTGTTGCCGTTGGTTCCAAATTACCAGGGCGGTGCTAATACCGTCTTTCATTATCCTCAAAGCAGGGCACCGCCCGATGAGAAGGATAAGATCAAGCCTTCATCTTCTTCAGGAGGACCACCCCAATAGCGACGACCAAGATCCAGATGTTATTCCCTACAAACTTCAACAGTTCGCCGCCGGCCCTAAGTGCCAAGGAAACAACTGAACCCAGCAGCCCAGGAAGACCGGCTGCCATCTTTTTTCCCAAGTCCGTTAGTCCATTGCCTAATTTCTTTACGCCCGCGCCTGTAGCCCTAAGCGCGGATAGGATAACTCCTACTACGCTTGAAATAGCGACCGCAAACGCCAGCGGAACGCCATACTTCAAAAGGGCTCTTTTTACCTTTTCCTTGGTGGTAAGCCCCAGCTCCTTTTCCAGGTTTTCCTTTTGAGCCCGCAATTCCGCAAGGCGTATTTCGAGGGCCTCCACTTCCCTTTGAGCTGCTTCCCTTTCTTCCTCGGTACGAGTTTGGTCCTCGATTACTTCTTGCTGCCGCTCTATTTGCCCCTCCAGGTCTTCGATGGCCTGATCTCTTTGCCGGATTTGCTCCTCTTTAGTGTTGATTTCGGCAACCAACTGCCGCCGTTCCTCCAAAGAGCCGGTTATGGTGATTCGTAAGTTCTTAGCTTCCTCATTACTAGTATCCAGGTCTTGCAGGGCAAGCCGGAAGGCCCTTTGAGCGCCGTCTTTTTCGCGAAGAGAAATGTTTCTTTGTTCTCTAAGTTCTAATATGCGTTGATCCTTGTCGTCGAGTTCTCTTTTTTGAGTATCGAGGAGTAGTTGATTTTGTCTCATGTATTCTGCCTCCCTTTCCTCCATTGTTTCCTTTAGTCTTTCGACTTCCCTTATCGCTTCAACGCCTTTTTGTTGCTGCTGCATTATGGTTGCAAACTTTTCGAAGGCTTTGCCGGCGTTTTCGCTGTTTTCTCTTAGTCTTTCCACTAGATTAGGTTTTCCTAATGCGTCTTTGATTTCTTTTGGGAGATTACTGGTGAGCCTGTCGGAGTCTCTCCTTTGGTAGAGATTATACCACTTATCCCTTCCTTGATACTGGATTTGAATTTGCCCCTTATCTCCGGTTTGGAAATTAAGGCGGGTCAAGTCCACATTTGGAAATTTCTCCCTTACGTCGTCTAAAAGCCCCCTTAGCATTTCAGTTCTTAGGTCCGTGGAATCCAAGTTTTGCAATTCTAAATATTCTGGAATAGATCTCCCTGGGTTCCTTGATTGCCACTTATCCTCTAAGGAACGCCAGGCCTCGCGGGCCCTACTTCCGAACCTATTTCGAAGCCTATCCCAAATATACTCGCGGGACACGTTGTCATTTGGGATTAACGTATCGTATTCTTCGTCGTTAATATCGACTTGGCCTTCTTCGGTGGTGGGGTCAAAATCCGTTCCTTCTACTTCCATTATATATGATAAGCTCAAAGTTAAACCCCAACATATTACCTAAGCAGGTTGGCGGACTGAAAGCAGAACGCACCTTTCACCGGGTCACCTTTACCCCCAGCAGCGCTAAGCCAGGGGAAACCCTGTACGTAGGCGTGCCCCGCCTAACGGATAACCTAGTGTTGGTTCCTGGCACCCTGGCGCTAAGGTTTGACCTAGCAATACAACCAAACACTGCGGACGTGCGTTACGTCGTCAATAACGTGGGTAGAAACCTCGTTTCCAAAATACGCGTAAAGTTCGCCGGGGAATCCTTGCTGGACTTGAACAGGTATGATTTGTATACCACGTACAAAGACTTATGGTTGACTGCATTTGACCGCGCGCAAAGGATAGAGCAGGGAATCGCCAGTGATGCCATACGCAAGGTAAGAAGCGCAACCTCTGGCGCCTCAGGAGAAGACGAAATAAAGACGGCTTATGGTACTAAATATGTCGTTCCATTAGATTTCGAAATTATCACGAACCACGGTGCATACTACCCAAGGCAGCTAAGCGAACTACAGTTCGAAGTAACCCTAGCAGACACTACGAACATCCTACAGGGAAAGGACGTAAGTTCCTCAGCCGTCCACCCATACTCCGTTACTAACTTAGAGCTGCAGTATGAAACGGTATACAGCGAAGACTTAGCACGTAGCGCCGGTATGGAATACAGCTCCGGGAAGGCTTTCCTTTACGATCACGTCGTGATGTACAAGACGTTCAGCTTTACAAATAACGTCGAAGAGGTCATCAACCAAAGCATTAACCTACCCAGACGCAGCCTTACAGGGATAATGTTGCTGTTCGCAAAGACATACACGGCAGGATTGCGTGACTCCGAGGCGTTCTTTAATCCTAACATTACCAACGTAGGTGTTAGCATCAACGGAGTGCCTAATAAGGTTTACTCACAAGGGATAAAGCCCGCGGATATGTACCGGGAAGTCGCACGTAAGTTTGGCGACCAAATTAGCCCCGAGGAATTCTTTAAGGATAAGTACGCGCTGTGGATCGACATGCGCACGACGAACGACGAAGACCTACATGGACAGGGATTGCGGCTGGTAAATACCCAGGACGGTATTACGTTGGAGATCAAGCGCACCAAAGACGCCAGCGACGCTACTAAGATCAACGCATATATCTTCGTAGTCTCAGACGCGCAACTGAGTGTAGAAATGAATCAGCTAAAAAGCGTTGCGTATTGATTCGCGTTCCTTGAGCCAAGCGAAAGGATAAAAAATATTCCTTAGGTATAATATGCTTCGCGTATTCGAAAACAACGAAACCAAACTGCAATGCATAGTGCAAGGCGATAAACTTTACTTCAAAGCGAAGGAGGTGGCGGCGGCGTTGGGTTACGTAAATTCCAGAAAAGCGGCGTCTGATCACGTATCAGAGGAAAACAGGGTAACTTTGAAGTCTTTAAAGGGTGTAACTCAGCGTGACACCCTTAACGCACAACCCAATGCCGTGTATTTGACGGAGGAAGGTCTTTACGAATTGATATTCGGATCTGAAAAGGCTGAAGCAAAAAAGTTCAGGAAATGGGTGTTGGGTGACGTTCTACCCACGCTAAGGAAGACAGGTAAATACGATATGGAGAAGCGATTCAATGGTTCAAATCCAATGGCATTTAAGATAGAAACGGAGGCAGACATACACGATAGAACCGTACACAGGGTGCGTAGGTTCTACTCGCACGTAATCATAGTTCCAGGTCTTGGAGAACTGCAGGACACCGCAAGTAAGCGCATTAAAAGCTGGCGGAAAGGCTACCAGGCAGGCCAACCCGATCTGCTGATCCTTAACAACCATAATAAATACAATGGATTATGCATAGAATTGAAGACACCCAAAGGCACCGGCGTATTGTCCGAGAAACAAAGGGTAATGTTGGAACGATATGAAGAAAATGGATATTTAACCATCGTAAGCAATGATTATGATCTACTTTGCAGGGAAATAGACGAATATGTTGCCGGTATTCGCATTCCTTGCCCTTGGTGCATTAAGGCATTCAAAGGTCAAGACACTTTAAGCACGCACCTTAAAATATTTCATAGGTATAATGATTCTTAAACAAACATACTGGCGAGATCTGCTGCAAGGCGTTTCATACCGAATAAAAAACTACGTCGCATTCGAAGACATCGACCGTTTGAGGTTGGTCTTAGAACGCGACGGTCAGGAATACAGCCTTTGGGCGCCTGACTGTGTGAGATACATACTGCAGGGTGAAGAATATACACACCTACGCAGTCATGGTAAGGTAAACGGCCGATGGAAGTTTGACATCGAACGTCGAGCGGAGGATAATCCGTTGTGCGACTAATCCTCTTCATGGGCGGATAAGTAGTCATCTGCTGTGTCTGCCCTCATTTTTTCCGCCATTTCATACGCTGATAAGGTAATAGTCACACCTCCTAGGAACGCTGCGATGTAAGGTAACATTATACCTTAAGTAGATTCCACTCTTTTCTTACCAACAGATAATGATCTAAGGGCTTAGGGCCATCGTAAAGGCAGCACCAAATATGTTGGCCGCTACGTATACAGCCACATCGGTCGCAGATGCCATCCCAGTGTTCCCTATTCTCCCACCTTACACCCTCATAGTCGTCGAAGCATACGAAGTCTTCGTCGATCTCCTTCTTACGTCGCGTGAGCACCCGGCCGGTTTCAAGGGGGCAACATCGCTCTGCTAAATCGCCGTGGGTCTCGCAGACCACATCTGTGAGGTCATAGCGACGGCAGCGGTACTTATGCCAGTTTTCTTCGAAGAGGGGTTCATCGCATCGGCGGCAATGACCTTTAAGGCAGACTCTATGCTCGCGGTGATATCGTAGGGTCTGTACAGTGGAGAGTTCCTTACCGCAGTCACCGCAAACAGTGCTGATGGTCTTCTGACAGACTTTCTTGGAAAGATGGTATTGCAGTCGCTGCTTGCTACTAAAAGCTCTATCACATTGCACGCACTTCATTATATATACCTTATTTTTTATTGTTAAATTGTTAAACCCTGTAAGAGGGTTTTAGGATAGGGTCTATTATTTCTTGTTATTTTGTTAAGCCCCCATTAAAAGATGAGGTATCATTCTTTCTCATCGTTGAAACCAGCAAAAAGATAATCATGTTAACCATTCTTCGATTACGATGATTTAACAAAATAACAATAAAAAATAGGTCCTTACTTGAGACCTCTTTGCAGCATTTAACAAAATAACAATAAAAAAGAAAGACCTATGCTAATTCCTCTTGCCGGGGCTTAGTAAGATCTTCTTTGCGACCTCTTACTCTTCTCGAGCGTCGTCTAAAGTCCTTTGTGCTTTAGTATCCGCGGGACACCAATGTCCAACGAAGTCTTCTTCAGAGAATACCTTATTACAGTGACGGCAGGTGTATTTTTTACACGGTTTGGGTATCGGTGTTTTGGGAGGGATTATGCAGTCAGCAGGTAGTTCGCACGTAATGCAGTCCATATATCTATGGGGGATATCGAATGAAGTCCTTAATGGACTCCTTAGCCCAGCCCGCCATTGTCAAAAGCGCGCCAAACCGTTCCGCGCGCTTCAGACCACACATTTCATCGTACAATTCCTGTACGCGCTCTTTTAACCGGTCTATCTCTTCCCTTTGCATTTCTATGGTGTCTCTTTTATCCTTTGCGTCGGCGGCAATCCTTCTTACTGCTTCCACTGGTTCCATCTATATATGAACCCAGATCACATGCCTTGTAACGCTCTGATAGTAGGACCCACCGGCTGCGGAAAGACCCAGTTCATCGTGGAGCAGCTATTAGGGCCCTTTAGATACCGCTTCGACTACATAGTGCTGCTTTGTCCCACCTACGTGAATAACCGCACCTGGGAAGGCATAGGAGTGAAAGATGACGACTTCTTCGTAGATATTTTAGACCCTAACGAGTTATCCAACCATTTGAAGTTTTGGCACAAACAATTCCCTAAAGATACACAGACTTTACTCATACTGGATGACATTGCCTGCGGGGACGACGTAAAAAAGCGTACCTCCGAATTAGTGAAGCTCGCTTTCAGCGGCAGACATGACAATATTAGCGTTTGGTTACTCTCGCAGCAGCTTACCAGTGTCTCTAAACCCTTCAGGGAAAACATAGGCTCCCTGGTTGTATTTTATACACCCAGTAAGTCTGACCTGGAAACCATCTTAAGCGACTACGGCGGTGAGATATCCAAGGAACAGTTGCATGAATACATGCGGCAATTAAAGACGCATCAACATTCCAAGATGATCTTCTCTTTGAGGTTTCCGTATTCGATAAAGACCTTTAACTCCTAATGTATATGGAGATTGAGCAGCTCTTAGATGAAGTCCCCACACAGTTAGACGAAAGTAACCTCAAGGAACAACTCAACATCCTTGTGTCTTCGGGGAAGTGTAAAGAAATGATAGGCAAGGAACTTACCCATGAGCAAGTTAATAAGTTGTCGGAAGAGGAGGTTAAGAAGTTCCATAAGAGGTACGAGGCCGCCCTTGCAAGTAAGACCACAGACGCCGTCGCAGACTCCGCTATCCGACTTGCAACTAAATTGCTTGGACTTGCACTGCCTATAGACGACGTGGAGCAACTGCGGAAGGACATAAGAGATGACTATGTCATATCCCAAGAACTTAAGATAACCTGCGGCTGGTTGTCTTTGAAGTGCGGTAAGTTAATGGCAGTTGCCTCTGCGGCACTTCACGTAGCTCAGCACGTCGACTTGAAGGAGGTACTAGGTTCCTTAGGAACATCTTGGAAGGACTTCAAGAAGAACAGAGACGTTGAAAAGGTCTTCCAGGCAGCACTTACTGAGGTACCTGATCAAGTCGCCTCAAGTACCTAGTCAAGTCGTTGTCAAGTCACCTCAAGTACTTAGTCAAGTCGTCCTTAAGTCATTCTCAAGTACTTAGTCAAGTCGTCCTTAAGTACTTAGTCAAGTCATCTTAAGTACTTAGTCAAGTCATCTTAAGTACTTAATTAAGTCATCCTTAAGTACTTAGTCAAGTCATCTTAAGTACTTAATTAAGTCATTGTCAAGTCATTGTCAAGTCGCCGTCAAGTTATTATCAAGTCCTTCAAGTCCTTAGATATAAGATGAGTGGCACCGAAGAACAACCTCAGGAGGAGCAGAAGATTACCAAGCCTAAATCTGCAGGCAGAGTTGCCGCGGGAAAGAAGCTCGCGGAGATGAACAGAAAGAATAAAGCCAAAAAAGAAGAAAAGGTGGAGGACGAAAGCGAATCCTTTTGGAATCCCGGCTACGTCATCGGCGCGTTAGGAATTGCTATAGCAGCAGGCAGCTTTTACTTACAATGGCGGAATATGAAGCCAGAAGTAAAGTGGGAGGCCCCAACATATCACGCACCTGTGGAGGTTAGAAAAAGCAAAATCCCTGAAATGGAATAATAACCTTCTCGCTTTGTAATATAATGTCGACCGCGTTGTTGAAAACTGTTGAAGAAGCAGCTATCATTACTTCTATTGTTGCGGGCATTGGTTGGGTAGGTAAGAAAGTGCTCAAAGAAGACTTTACTGAAGACCCAAGCAAGAGCTTCGCTAATTTTGCTAAGATGACCGCTGCCGTTGGCGGGGCTATCATGGTAAAGGATTACCTACGGAAGGAAAAGTACCTACCTAATGTATAATGGTTAGCTTAGTCGCAGGTGGAGTCATTGCAGCTTTAGCATTCACTGGAGCTAATTATGGTGGTCAATATTTGGATAGATTAGTTAGAGGTGATCGCAGCGGAAATTTGGCCGCCGAAAGAAAGAGACACGACTTAGCGCTGGAGAAATATCAGCGAGACGTTGCAGCTTGGAATGAAAAAAGACAAGCTTACAGGGATTGGTTGGATAAGAACTACCAAGACAAAATGCAGGCAGACAAGAACTTCGAAAACACAGACTACGCCTTCAAACTTTATGCGCAAGCACACCCCGACTTTAGAATGAAAAAGCCTCAGTTCAAGAATTACTACCAGCCTTCTAAGAAACAAAAAGACAATGAATTGGTCTTTGTAGGAGTCGCAGGGCTGGCGGGAGGCGTGGCCTTGGCGTATCTAATATAATGATCGTCTTTTTGGAAAGCGACAAGAATGACTTTACTACTTATCTGAATCCTCCCATCAAAGCCTGTAAGGTTCGGTTGGTTAGTTGCTCTTTGTACAATTCTTGGTATAATTTAATTAATGGCTTTGTCATCGGAACTTCCGGCACCAAACCAAAAATACCAGATTCCCATTACACCCCCATAACACTGGCTAAGGAGCTAGCAAAGCATGGATACACTCTTACCACAGGATTACCCCATGAAATGAAATTCAAGAAAAATAGTGGAAGCGCTAATTTAAAGGACAGTTCATTGGTAGAACTCCTGGGTCTTACTAGTACCACAATAAATAGCGGCAATACATATGATGTGAAATGGAAAGTCGCATCCTCTTACGAAGTCTATTGCGACTTGGTTCATAGTTACAACAATGGAGAAAAGTCTTCTCTTATGTCCAAGTTTCTGCCCCAAGGTAATCCATTTGACCCAGTAGAATACACCCCCATTTCTTTGAGCTATGACTTATCTAATTTGGTAGAAAGCATAAACATCACCATTAAAGTGGACGGAAAGACGGTGGATTTTAACGGACGTAAGATCAATCTTGTTTTGGAATTCATATAATGGGCCGCGTAGAGGACAAACTCAAAAGGATTTACTATGGGCCTGAAGGCTATTGGAAAGGAGCGTCAGCTATCAAGAAACTCGCGACCGCGGCCAGGGTATCAGAAGAAACGGCTAAGAACTGGTTGAAAAAACAAACCCTCTGGCAGGTTTATCTTCCCGTGCCCAAGTACATTCCCAGGCCCAGCTTTACCGTAAATACCCCTAATGAAGTTCATCAGGCGGATTTGCTCTTCTTACCACATGACAAGGTGAGAAGAAAGACCTATAGGTACGCTTTGACCGTAGTTGATATCGCAAGCAGATACAAGGACGCCGAACCCATAATCAGCAAGGATTCTGGGGAAGTCGCAGAAGCCCTAGGTAGGATTTATAAGCGCGTCTTGAAATGGCCTAAGCTGCTGCAAGTGGATGCGGGAACGGAGTTCATGGGCGTGGTTACTAAGACCCTGAAAGACCACGACACTAAAATTAGAAGAGCTAAAGCAGAGTACCACAGGGGTCAAAGCATTGTCGAAAGATTCAATAAGACCCTGGCCGAGCGTCTCTTTGGATACCAGTATTGGAAAGAGCTGGAAGATCCCTCCAAACGCAATAGGGAATGGACTCAGAGGCTCCCCCAGGTCGTCGCGGCTTTAAATAACGAGGCGGCCAGGGTTACGGGAATGAAACCCAAGGATGCCATAAAAAAGAAACACGTGGAACACAAGTCCTTCATCAGAAGTTCGAGGGCGGTCTTCCCCCATGAAAAGAAATTAGGTAATGTCACGGTTCGATATCTCTATGAGCCGGGTGAATTAGAAGGAGGATCCAAAAGAGCTACGGATCCTAATTGGTCTTTGGAAACTTACCAGATCCGAAGTGCGATAGCTAAGAAGGGTCAGCCCATCTTGTATTATCTTCATGATGGTCCCACGCGTGGGTTCGTCAAAGAAGAACTGCTTATCGTGTGATGTCCGAATGCTATCGTATGCACTCCGTCATCACACATCCATCGCTTACCGTCAAATGCAGACAGCGACACCTTCTCCTGCGTGACGTTATGTATCTGATGACCATAGCTGCGCAGGCTGTTCATCTTATGCCGCTGTTCCTTGCGTGTTCGTAATACGTTGAGGTAGGACTCGTGCGTAATGTCCTTCTTAACCACGTATTTTTTTACGCCTTTAGCTTTCTTTTCTACGCCGTCTAACTTTAGCACGCTGTACATCTTTGGTTTCAGACCCACGTATTCCACGATGGGTTTTCCTTTCATCTCATCCTTCATTTTCCCGATTACTTTCTTGTTTTTAGGGGAGTAAAGGAAGTGGTCGCGTGGGTAATCGCTGGTGTCGTATTCATCGATGTCGGGGAGGCAGTCTTTGTAAACGTCTTCCGTTTGCACTTCTAGAATTAGGGAGTCGGTGTCTGTGTACAGGAGGCGACAGCGGTCTCCGTACTTTGGCTTAAGCTTATCGTAGTAGAACTCGTACATAAGCAGCTTCGATAGATCCAGCACCGTAAAGCCTGTGTAAACGGGCTTGTTTAGTAAGAGGTTTGCCTTTTTCATGTGAATCACGTAGAAGTTCAGCATTTCTACGTATCTAACGAAGCCTGGCTGTGACACGTATGCTTCTGCTTCCTCTTTGGTGCTGACTATTTTTACGCTTACGCGCTTGCGGATGTTCTCCATTGTCTTTCCGAACACGCTGTTGTTCATCAGTTTGAAGAGATTTTTCTCGAAGTCATTTTTCGCTGCGGTACGCTTTTGCGTGTTAAAGTCAATGTAGGGGCGCATCCAGGGTTCCTGCGTGAATTTTAGGACTCTGTGGATCTTCTCTACGCGCATTCCGTGTCGCACGTAGAACTGCAGGTTGCGGTAATGTACCACATACTTCTTCTTATCCATCAGGTTCATAGTTAGTTTCCTGTACGGTTTGTAACCAGGGCACATTTGCTTTTGCAGCGGACTTAGCTGCTTAAATGGTATCTCTATCGCTTCTGGTGCTAAGGGGAACTCATTGTGTTCGTCGTGCAGGCGCTCTGGGTACTCCAGATCCACTTCTAAGACGTAACCCTTGTCTTCCTCCTTTCCTACCTGCATGTAGAAGTCTATCGGCTTCACTGGATCCCATTCGAAGTCTCTCACAGGTAGGTACTGTGACATTGCCCAACCATAAAGGTTATTCGCATCCAGGTAGTAAATGTATGTGGTTGGTTTCTCTGGGTCGTGCTCTACTAAGGGGTTGTTTGCGCGGGCGTAACGTCGGCTGGGTCCGCATACGCCGCCACGAATACCGTCTTCCATAAACCGATACATGTCGTACTCCGTTAGGAGATCCAACTGCGCATTTGTCTTCTTTAACAAAGCACTCCAGCTGAGCCCAGGAGCCGTGTAGAAATTAGCGGGATCCAATCCGTAATATTCCATAGCCATCTTTCTGAAGCTTTGGAAAACATCTGCGAGCAGCACTACGTCAGACCTTAGGTAGATGTCGTGGTAGTCCCCCATGTTCTCACAGGAGTACTTTTCCCACACGTCTAACGCATGCTGGTACTCCTCATCCTTTATGCCGGACTCGTTTAGGGTGCTGTAGAAGCGATCTTTGGGTGGTAGGGACTCTTTGAATCGATCCCAGGAATCCATGTATTCGTATGGGTAGACTCCTTTCCTTTCCGCGCCATATTGACTGGAAATGGGAAAGTTGGTGTTATACTTTACGAGGTTTGCTAAGGAGTCCGCCATAAACTGCTGCGAATCTAAGAACTTTAGCTTACCCACAGTTACGGACATGTAGCGCTCTTTGTTGTTGGGTATGCATTTGACGTCGGAGCCGTCTGTTCCTTGTAGTAGCAAATGGGAGTCGTAACCGCGGAGGTTGTGAAAGAACACCGGAATCTCCATGTCTGGATTTACTTTGAAGTTTATATTGCATTTCCAATGAGCCGCTCCTCTGTATTTACCAGTGATGTGGCAGTGATCCCTAACCTTATCCACATAGAAATCCTCAACAAATGCTTTGTGGCAGTGAATGCAGTGCGTGGAGGGCTTTCCCGGCTTCTCACCTTTCTTAGCATACTTCCCGCATTTAAAATGAGCTTCTCCTAGATACTTTCCATCTTCATCCCACGCTTTCTTGGCTCGTCTTCCAAACTGAAGAAGCGTATGTTGACAAATGTGGCATTTTTTTGCCTTGTTAAAAGCCTCCTGGTTCTCTTTGGTAAATTCCATCTTCTTTGGACATCTTAATTGTTCTCTAATCTCTCCCTCCTCTTCTCGCAATGCTTCTAGAAACTCATTAGCTGCGTTCTTACCTCGGTAAATCACAGGAGGGTTTGCTTTACCGTCTGATCTGACTACTATGTAACCAAAGGAGCAGATCTCGTGTAATCCTACCTTATTCGTGGCGCCACGTTTCTGCTCTTCCTTAGTTATCAACGCTTCGAAGTCTGCATATATCACGTAAGGCACTTGCATCTGCTTTTGATGGTCTGCGTATGAAAGCTCTTTGTTGGTGGGCATCTGGATCCGTTGCGCCACTTCTTCGACTCCGCGGCAGATCTCATCGTGTTTCTTTAGGGCATTTAAGGATGTAAATGACAGCAAGCAGCAGTCGCAGAAGTACTTTTTGCCTTTGTGCTTAGTATGTCTGTAGAATAGTCTGCTAATGTGTTTAACCCATGAGTAGTGTCCGCCGTGGTAGAATAAATGTACGCGCTCTCCTTTACTTTTTGACAGAACTAACGGTACTATCGTCTGCTCTCTGACTCCGTAAACGTTAATTGCTAGATCGTTTATTTCCTCAAATATGGGGATGTCTATCAACTGCATGGGAAATTCCACACCATCCCACTCTAAATCATCTGTGGGATACTTACTTGTCCTACAGGGATCCTTCTCTGCTGGATACAGTGCAGACCTGATTGCCCACATAAAGCATCGATTGTCTTCATTCTTCACGTTTACAATAGCCTTCTTCCTTTCTACCCACGTTGGTAGCGGTACGTAACTCCCCCCTCGTATGGGTACGTACCTGGCTATACTTATCTCTATTCCTTCAACCTCCTCTACTGTCCAACCCGATCCTTCTTTCGTGTAGTTAGACAGCGACTCCATTATTGCTTCTAAGGCTTCACTGAGTGACCTATCCAGATTCGTGGATTCTAATATCACTAACGACTTTGATCGCAACATTGCTGTCGTCATTACCTCGTCTTTTGACAAACTTACTTCTACCATTATGCTCGCTTTCAGGGCTCCTAATTCTTCTATACCTTTTCGGAGAGTCCTTTTAACCTTCCTTTCTGACTGACGCCAAAACTGTCTAACGTCAATCTCACCGTTACCGGGTATTGACACCGTGCTGAAGTTGCTTTGGGATTCCATCTATATAATAGGAAATATTTTATACCTAATACCAAGCACTTTTTAAGTCGTCGTAGTCGTACTCACAGTCCTGACAATGCCAAAACAATTTAACCTTAGTCTCAAACTTCTTACCACATCCACAATCATAACTGCTCATACACTTCGTCTTCATTTTCAAATGCTTTTTCAAATCCGCTTCTTTCTTAAAAGTTCTCTTACAATCTTCGCACTCCATATATAGACTAACATATTTGCGCTGTTGCCCCCAACCACACTTGGAGTGGGTTGTTTCCGTAGGTGGATTTTTGACGCGGGTCTTACCCCGTGTTGAGATTGCGCTGGAACCCCCATTCCCTATACTACTTCCTGGAAAAACTTTGCACAATATTCTTTCACTTTTTCAGTAGAAAACCCCAATATTTCTACTGTTCTGTCAAATTTCAGACCGCCAACACTATTTATTGCAAAAGGTCTTGCAGTTGTGAGCACTGTAGCTCCACGGAGGATTTTGCCTTTTACTAGTTTCACATAAAGAGCAGCAAAAGAAAGAATATCTGCGACATCATTCCTAGGATGTCTATTCTCCTCATCCATGCACTTCTTGTGGTCTTTGAATTCATCCAAGCCATCAAACACCAGAAGCATCTTGTCAGGGTGTTCAATTAGGAACTGAAATATTTCTGCATCTAGTTTTCCCTCTGAATAAATTCCATGACTTAGTAATGTTTGAAGGGATATGCTTTTCATTTCTTCAGAATTGAAATTTCTAAAATGAAATAAAAACAAATGACGAATTTTTTTAGGTTCTTCTTGTTTCTCCTCTCTCTTACTCAATTCTCTTAAGAGTTTCTTGCACAACAAAGTTTTTCCAATCCCAGGGCAGCCAACAATAAGAATCTTACGAGGATCATTGCTGTCTTCATTGGGAACGAACAACTCCTCCAGTTTGTTAATTCTAATGGAATTTTTTGGAGATTTGACATATTCTTCCATTATTCTAGGCTTGTCCATTCTTTCCATGTCAAAATCAGGTCTTGATCTTCCAGTGTGAATGATAAGGTTCACATACATGTCATCTAGGTTATTGCAGCCTTCATTTTCACCTGGTGATGGAGGAATTAATGTTTCTAATATACTTGTGTATCTTCAATAATTGGTCTGCGTTGGCTCATTGTGTATTCATTCATTCTGCTTGGAGTTGTTCTTCTATTAAACAAATGCCTTTGACAAAATTCACCGTCATTCATAAAGGTCTTCTTCAAAAGTGCCTTTTTTATTAGATATGCTATTTCTCCAGCAACAAGACATGCAAATATCATATTAACAATCCACACTATCATTGCCCAGACATCTTTGTCTGACCCCACGGAATTCGTACAGTCAATAAAAGATGAATTGTTAAACGTCATATTGATCTCGGTAACTTTTGATTGCTTTAACTTCATCTCACAAACGAAACTAGTAGGAAAACCAGAAGTATAAAACACAAAGTTCTGTAATACAATGAACAGAATGCCCAAAATGAGTCGTCCAAGTAGCTGAGTAAGATAACAGTTGAAGACTCTTCGAGTTGTGATTATTTGTCTTGGGTGAGGATTCTCCTCATCTGTCTTGCTGGCTTCTTCTACTTCATCTACTCGAGATTTAACACAGCACCAGCAATAAACGATGCTAATCGATGTCAGAATGAAGAAGGATAAGGGTACAAATCCATACAAAGGTAAAGGCATGTTGTACTGTTGGTCGTACTGATCGAAACAAGAAGCTTGCAGGAAGTTATTGTCGAAAGGACTACTTGACCCAACATTACAGTGAAAATTTCGTCTTTCACTCGATCTCAAGATTCCTATACTTGTAGAGAATATTGCTCCGCCAATAGCACACAATACAGCTACAATATAGCCGTAAAGACTGAATGTAGTAGGAGTTAAAAAGTCCTTCAAACTCTCCATTTGAACTGATGCAAGAGATCATACGCTGAGAGTGAAAGCTTGCTTACCTGTTTGTTACTGAGGGAACACCCTGTCTACAGGGGGCCCAATACACCAAAAAATAAAATATTCTATTCACATTTTGTTACCAGAAAGCTAACACATATCGAGCGATGAACGAGTGTATTAGAAAAACAAGTCGAATATGGGAGAACTTTACTGCTGATTTTAACAACTTTTTTGTGGTTTATTAAAGGGAATAGCTGATGGTTTCAAACTTGATTAGTTTTCTAACATCGGATGCAGTTTTAGATGAAAAAAATAGCTTTTTCGACGAGCGTTCGCTGTAGCGTTGCTACGTGTTATGGAAATTTTCTCTCTGCCGCCATGGTAACAAAACAATGATAATTCATGGAAAACTTGCTACCATTTAAAACCGGTGATTGTGTGCGCCCGCGAGCCCACCGTGGCATCTTGCAAAGCAGCTTTGTTTGTCATCGAGGGAACACCCTGTCTACAGGGGGCCCAATACACCCCAAAAAAATAAAATATTCTATTCACATTTTGTCATCAGAAAGTTAAAATCTAAACTACAGCATCACCCAAAACTGCTTGTTGGATATTTTGTTTGTATCACCAAGAAAAGTCTTCATGAAATATTTTGAGAATTTTCGCAGCTTAGATTTTTTTCAATCAAAAAAATTAGAATTAATCGTGAGTCGATTTTTCTCACGCAACAGGTTCACGTATTTTGTAAAGCCACATAATAATAATAATAATAATAATAATAGAAATAATAGAAAAGCTTGTAAAGCGCTTATACAAGTCTGTTCTAAGCGCGAAATTAAATTACAAAGAAAAAGCTATCTTGAATAAATGAGTTTTAAGATTAGATGATGTGGCAAGTACGTTTTCAACGTCGTAAAATAATTTTGATTTGATGGGTATTTCTATTGCGAAAACGAAGTTATATTAGTTAACCAAACTTTGCCAGGTGGTAGCATATATTCAGCCTTTGGACTACCGACCCACTAAACACCTACAGGTGGAGACGTATAAATGGATCCACACCAAGCGTCAATACTGGTCCTGCTGGTAATATAACAAAAGATTTGAGCAAAACAGGTTAGAACTGTTTGATTTTACTCACCAACTCGCTTCTTATTGGCCGAGAGCCGAGAGTCCTCAGCCAATTCAAGATATCGTGTTAACTGGACATGATAAATGTAATAGCTGTAGGTTTTGCTTCAGATATCAGTTACATTTATCATGTCAAGTTCATTCACATTCACATCGGAAGTACGTTAAAATTCGTTTGCTATTTCTTTAAAAGCAAAATTGCCCTGTAACACTATGACGTCACATCAAAACAATCTATTGTTTTAACGCTAAGGATCATGGTCGCCAGAGAGGGCAAAACAGCAGCAAAACGAATTAAATCACAATAAAAAATGGTTAATTAGACTGGGAAAGGTGATAACAGATAAATGTTGTACTAAATATCCAGAACGAAAGAAAATTTCTTCTTAATTCCTATCATTGTTGCCCATGTAAACAAGCTGTGCCGTCATGTTATAGGTCAAGTAAACATTTATTCTTAGTTTACGAAATGTATGGATAAAACCCTGATTTTTGAATATAGTTTTCGCATGACATGACGGCTTTGGAAGATAGCACGGCCTTATTGTCTTTACGATATCACACTCGACCTCACACCCAATAATTGTTAAATACTGAAGCTTCCATATCTCTTTAAAGAATCCTAGTTAACCAAAATGCACTACGCACCGGAAACAATTCAATGTTATGCAATGCGCCATTTTCTCATCTCGAACGATGTAAAAAACAATAAAGGAGTTTGGCTAACTACGAGAATTTAAATGTAACAGAGGGTAAAATGTTTTCCTCCAAAGTTCAAAGAGTTTAAATAACTATTTTGTACGTATTCCAGTAACGGCCCTCATTTAAGTTACTGAAGGCGAATTTGATGAACTACATTACAACGCACTGAAACGGCCGTTTCTGAAATAAGTAACGTGCAATGACCTTTTGACCATTGGAGGGAAAAAACATTTTAGCAGCAAAGGAACAATAACGCGGAACAAGCTTAACGACCGTTTCTTTGATTCACCGTCCTCAAACAATGTAAAACCAAGTTCAATTGTCTCGTTAATGAAATGCTCTTCATAAAAGAATTTAGAACTTCTTTAAATGTCCAATTAGACTCACTTAAAGCGAAGGTATTCATTTAGTTGAACATGTACGAGGACTCCCATGAGGATTTACAGAATTTTATGTATTCAACTTAATACTTTGCTTTACTCTCACTCTTGAAAATGACGCCGTAGGGCGTCGAAACGTCGAGTATACTAGTCTTCAATTTTATTTTAAAAACTTCAAATAATAATGGGGGGGGGGGGGGGGGGGATAGAATGATCTAGCCACTTTAGGTGTCCTGGTACCTAAGACCGTGAGACTGAGTGAAAGAGCAGAAATATTGATGACATCATCATTATGTATTTCAAACAATGTGGCCGCTAAACAAACCAACAAACCAGTACGTTTTCAACTTTTATTAGATCCAAGTTTTCCGGTTCTTGGCGATAGAAGACACGCTCCTTAGGGTGTAATGTTTTCCCATTTCAGACCATTGTAGAATAAGATTTCTTTGCTTGAGTATCCATATTCATGTCTCTTCTCATGTACAACCGATGAAAAAAATTAGAAATGCATAATACACTAAAGAATGTCCGGCGCTTGGTCTTAAATGAGAGCTTTAGTCCCAATCCGAAAAGGTCTATAAAGCTGCACAACACAGCCAACACAGTTCATGAAAGGCAAAAATTTATTATTGTTTAAGGTTTTTACGTCTACGCTGAGGCTTCAGGTCCAGCGCCAAGAAAGGCAACAGAGCTTCGAAGTCCGGTATTTACCGCTAATTCTGGACGATGTCTTCAGTTTGCATACCACATGTATGGATCAACCATGGGGTCATTGAAAGTCTATGTAATAGATATCCACACAGGAACAAAGAATATGATTTTTACGAAGAGCGGTAACCAGGGACAGCAGTGGTATAGGAAAAGTGTAACTGTTACAAGCCCTAATGATTATAAGGTATCATATATGTGAATTGTATATTTAACAAATGAAACAGCATTTTCCGTGCTCCGTTCAGTGATAAAGCACGCAGGAAGTAACGTAAGCACAAAAGAAGTATAAGGAGAGGCACGAGTCGAAGGGAAATGCTTCTCGAACTTCTTGAGTGCTTGCGGCGCTTCCTAAGCACTTTATTACTGAACGGAGCACGGAAAAAGCCGTTTTATTCGTTTTATTAAATACATACTGAATTTGTTTTGGTATTGAATTTTTTTGCGCAAAAAGAAAGACGATCGCAGGATCTAGCAGCACTTCGCGCGCGCGGATGGCGTCAGCACTGTGCTCCGTTCACTAATAAAGCACAGTATTCGACCAATCGGCGCGCACGTACTATCCTAACTATATAATAATACTTCAACAAGCAAATACTAGGGAAAAAATCCAGGCTGGATTCAAACCCGTGACATTTTCAGTGTTTGCTAGTTAGTCGCTCGAAGCAACTGTGCTAACGTATAATTATCGGAATAGATTCTTTAATCAAAAAAAATATAGATCGTTAGCAGAGTACGTAGTTTTCCATGTACCTTCTCACGGTCCACATGTACCTTTATGTATGCTAATGATTTATTTGATTGACGGCAGTGTATTACCGAATTTTCACGTCACGACAGTTGTCTCGATCAGGGCGTTTAATAAAGAGGATGTCTGCTTCAAGCATTGCGCTTCCCTTCATCTGTACTCATCTACTGCTGCGCCCCACCCGTATTTAATAGATCCTGCTTGTCAAAACCACTAACCAGATTCAACATCATGTATTCTTAACATCTTACAAACAGGTCGTGTTCGAAGTCATCAAGGGAAGCGACTATGCTAGTGACGTAGCATTGGATGATATATTCCTTGAAGATGGTGGGTGCACTGCTTAAGGCCCAACGAGTACTACCGCATGCACATTCTTGAACGGCTGGCCCTACAACTTTACTTCATAAACCGTATTACACGTGATCTTACTCACATCAGGGCCCGGTTGTACGAAGCCTGGATAGCGCTATCCGATAGATAAATCTTATTCAGTGGATAAATTTATTGCATAACAGCATCGACTTGTACACTGGATAAGGATTTATACGCCGGATAGCGCTACCAAGGCTTCGTACAACTGGGCCAAGGTGATTATCATCATTAAACCTACTAATGGTATATCAAGAATCCTGTGCTCTGATTGGCTGAGGAACTAGTAGTCTATTAGTGAAAATAAAATGAATATCTATATATTGATATATCGGGTGCATTATGGGTAATTTTCAAATCAAAAATTGTTTTAATAAAGGTTAAATACAAGGTTTTTGTTAAAATGTAATCATAGCGTACAGTGTGAGCACTAATATTATGTATTTGGCAGACTTTTGGTTGCGCGCAGTATGCGCGTGCAAAAAACAACAACGTCAACAAAACCGATGAAATGAAGGATTCTAAAAATAGAATGTTTTGTCTTAAACTTTATCATTAGCCTTTTCTTACTTTTTTATTCCTATTCTTAACGATTGTACCTACACCTAATTGCAAGAACCTTTGTACTTTAGTGGGAAAGGAATTAACTAAAAGACAAAAGGAAGAGTTCAGCTTTAGTGATTTTCTTTGCCTTTTGATTACTTCCTTTCCCACTAAAATACAAATGTTGGTATTTTCGTATAACAACGTTCTTGCTGTTAGGTGTATATAGATCAATGCTATTAATCAGTGTTGCTGACGACGAGAGTTGAATGGACCTATCCCAAATTCGCTTGACTGACCACGAAACAATGGTTTGAAGTATAGACTGAACTTGATTATTTTGTTCATCAAGTTCAACCTCGACTTGAAACCATTGTTTCGTGGCCAGTCAAGCGAATTCGGGATAGGTCTATTGCAGTCTTGGAACATGTTTAAATAAAGCGGTAGGAAGTATCGGTTGAATAGCGTTGTCTTGTCTATTAAACTTATAGCAAGTTTGCTATTAATGAGACCTTTTGGAAAAATAGAATCATTAATATTCAGATTCTAAAAATAGCATAAAAGAGTGCTCAGATCAATTCCTCTTTCCAACATTCAGTACTTCTGTTAAATGTCAAATTTCTGGATGCCTTAGTTTTGAACACCATCAATGAACCCTCAATTTCATCGGTACTTTGAAAGAGTCTCTTGGCTGATCAGAGGGGATGACAAAAGGACGATAACACGGAGTAATTTTCTCTGCAACTTGTCTGGCACAGAAACGCGTGAAGAGCGAAGCCAATGTCCAACTTACCGCTATTTTCCTTGATTACCGTCTACACGGGCGACTTTTGAGCTGCGAGTTTTAATGTGTGCGGCAATTTGCGGTGCGATGATTACGTTGATCTGAGGTGCTACTAATAATTTTGCGGCGATTTTTGGAAATACTATACATTTTTTCTACCGGTTGAAACCATTGTGAGGCACTAGTCAAAGTAACCCTCCCCCCCCCCCCCAACCGGGGACAGGGTGGGTGCAATGTGGGGGATTGGACACTAATATTCGTAACAGTAGCCCCACCAGGTGACTGGTTTTGTTCTGACTGCTTTGTTCGACTAGTATTAATAAAATGTTAAGGATATCAAAATTGTATAGATTTTTTTAAATTATAGAACTTGCACGCAGTAAGTATATTTCTGGTATAAAGCATAGCTTATAGAACATAGATTTAAAAATGTATACTTAATATACGAGAAATATTAGGCCTTATTGGGTGTAGAATTTGGTGTTAATCATGCTCCTCTAGGTGGGGCATGTTTCAACATTTGCTTAGCTCATTTTTCAAATGACCCACCAATCCCCACCCTGACCCCGGTATTAGTGCACAAAGAAAACATAAGCACGCAAAGGCCCTTGGGATAGCCGTGGATCCTTCTTTGCATGCTTTCCATGCTAATAGAAAGAATATTTTAGCAGAGTTCTACATGTAAAGGCACAATGAAAACCAGTCAGATTGCCGCAGTTACTAAAACGAGGAATGAGATATGAAAAATGACCTACAATGACCTGCAATGAGCTAAAATGACCTACAATGAGCTACAATGACCTACAATGACCTACAGTGACCCACAATGACCTACAATGAGCTGAAATGACCTACAATGACCTACAATGACCCACAATAATCTACAATGAGCTACAATGACCTACAATGACCTACAATGGCCTACAATGAACTATTACAAATAAGAATAAACGTCAATAAAAAGAATATATTCCATAATAAAAAGAGAAAATATATCTTGCTCACTTCTACACGTCTACGATTCGTCTTGTTGGGTTTCCTGTGTTAGAAATGAAAACCTCGTTCTCAGCTCATTCTCTTCCCGTTTCTAAGATGGCATCAGATAGAAGAGATTATGAAGTACTGTATCTTACTTAATATTCTCTTGTATGGATCCAGCATTTACTATAAGACACGAAAACATTCTGGAATATAATCTTTTAACTGATGAACGAATAATTTCTTGGCAAGAGAAAGATATTTACAGAAATGCAGCTGCATGCAGAGGTGAGTAAACTTTGTTATATATAGTGTGATAGTTTGACAAGCGTTTTGGATTTGTAAAAGTAAAAACAACTCATATTATGTGTTTATTGACGTTTATCCTTATTTATCATAGCTCATTGTGGGTCACTGTGGGTCATTGTGGGTCATTGTAGGTCATTATTGTAGCTCATTGTAGCTCATTGTAGGTCATTGTAGGTCATTGTGTGTTCATTGTAGGTCATTGTGGGTCATTGTGGGTCATTGTAGGTCATTGTAGGTCATTATTGTAGGTCATTGTAGCTCATTGTGGGTCATTGTAGGTCATTCTTAGTTTTAGTAACTACGGTCAGATAGCTGAGATAACAACCTTCAATGAATAAAGCTTTATTGTCATTATTATTACTATTATTGTTTTTATGCAAATCTTTTCTTTCTCTCTTAAAAACACCTGTAAATACATAGCAAGAAACACTTTGGGGACCCGTACTTACTAAAAGGTGCAATGAGCTACAATGAGCTACAATGACCTACAATCTTCTAATCCCCCAGTGTAGTGTTGGTGGATTTACCCACCCCACCCCTGTTAGGTTTGCAGCGTGCGAGTGCGCATGTGTGTAATAAAGAGACGAGCATCAAAGCACATGGTTTAGTGTAGTTGATTATTATTTAGAAAATACACCACATTTGGCGACGAGGATCACCACAAAGATAATCTTAGATATAGATTGATCGTTTTAAGACAACATGGCCAGATTTTTATCTGAATTAGGTGGCTTGGAGCCATTTGATTGCACGGACTCGGCTGGTCTTGATGCCTGATGGCAAAGATGGCTACGTGCATTTGAGCTGTTTGCTACGGGCAAGGGAGTCGCTGACCCGGAACAGAAGAAAGCACTACACCCAGGCTATAGTAATGATTGGTGAATGAATGAATGAAACCTTTATTTAAAAATAAATAAAGAAGGGAAGTCCTATCAGAACTAATAAAAGGTCTGCTATCTATGGAAGCCCTGAATGGTCTCTAGCTTATTTGCACAGAGTAAGGGACAGGAAGGTACATTTTTACTGAGGTGCTTCAGAGAGTTAAGGGTCATCAGTGAAAGTTTGACCTTCAGTAAAAAGATCAATATTTTTAATGTCCATTCATGAATATTAACTGCCCCACCCCCTCCCCCCCCATTCCCCATAAAGAACTATTTTTTAACCCTCCTTCATTATTAGGGGTTGCAATTATTTTTGTGTTATTACCACCATGTGACATCTCCCCTCCAGTTGCCTAAAAACATTGCCCCCTCCCCCGGCCCCTAAATCTTCTAATCACCCAGGCTATAATAATGATTGGTCCATAGCTTATTTGCATAGAGTAAGGGACAGGAAGGCACATTTTTGCTGAGGTGCTTTAGAGAGTAGGGTCATCAGTGAAACTTTGACCTTCAGTGGAGGATCAATCCTGTGTTTTTGAATGTCCATTCATGTTTTCAGCTATTTTCTGAAAAATGTTTAATTAAAATGTTTTCATCCCCCCCCCCCCCCCCCCCCCCCCCCCCCCACCCTCCCTCTTCACCTACATAAAACATACCTTGCTAATACCTACTTCGATTATATTACTTCAAATGACATGAAAATAGAGACTGCAAATTACATTTATCTTATATTTTATTGAACTTGACAAGTGCTACAATTACATGTACAAACTTAAAAGTTATGTTGGTTTTCTGATTCTATTGAAAATAAAACTATCTTTTTATTTTTATTTTAATTGAGGGTTTATCAGGTACATGTACTATACTTGAAAGTGATATTTCCTCCATTATTATTGAGTATGCAGCAAGCAAATTTAACAAAATCTAATCTTTAGTGCAGTTTATAGTTGTCATGCAGGATAACATTTTGCAAATTTTCAATACCTTGAATATCAATATCTTGATAAGGCTTTTAGGTTAAGGAATTACTACGCTTAATCTAGTAAGTTCAGGCCAGCCGCTAGGGGTAGTTCGGTGTTTCGAATGAACAAACCCCCACCCTCTCCCTCTCCACCTTTGTAGGAGTATGAAATAATGTTTAGTGCTATCTTAGTTATTCAAGAAATGGCATAACTAAGATAGGTAGAAAAACGAACCTCCCGTTTCAAGATCCTAGCGACGGGCCTGCAGTTTACAATCCTTGTTTTTCAGTACATCACAGAAGTATGATATACCTAGATCAGTAAGCTTAAAGTTTTCATCATTTTCATACAATTGAAGTATAAATATTGCATTTGTATTTTAAGTTTTATCTGATGACTTAAAGAATTTAATTGTTAAGACATGGGAATAACGAGTTATTCCGTTAATTTGCAGTTCACATGCTTCAATACCTTACAAACACATAATATTTCTTTATCTGCTATATCTTGTATGAACGTCGAGCTTCATAAGTTTGCAATTTTTATTTTTAAGTGCAATGTGGTAATATCGCATGGTAAGTGGTAATCGACTTTACAAGTGCTCAAATGAACCCAATGCACCTAGGCATAATATTTTTCCATTTCAGATCATATTCATGTGTCTTCTCATGCATAACCAGTAAACAAAGAGATGATACTCTAGGGAATGACATGTGCTTTGAAATGGGAAAACAGTGGATTAGGTCTATTATGTTTTACGTGACCTTAAGGCGAGAAAAATAGAAATTTCAAAATGGGCTGGCGGTTTTTATGTGACTTGAAAACTTTTCAATGTGAAATTGTTAAGTAAGAAAATCTTAACAACAACCTGTCCGGAATAGTTGAAAATCATTCTTAAGTTAAGGCAAAAAATAAGAATATTCAATATTTTGACTTGGTCATGTGACCTGTTTTGTCAATTATCCCTTTAGCCTAAAACGAAGGACACCTATATTCCAGACAGATTCTTGTTAAGGTCAATGTACTTAACAACTATAAATAAAAATATTTTTGATTCATATAAAAACCGCCAGCCCATTTTGAAATTTCTGTTTTGCTCTCCTTAAGGTCACGTGACCACCGGAAGTCGAAAAGACCATGTTTAAAATTTTAAGAAACCGAAATATATCACTTTAGGTACAAAACTCCATATCAGAAGCTTAAGCTTAAACTAAATGTGATTTTTCAACAAAGCGGTAAAATACCAAGCCTTAACATGCTTGAGTAGGAAGTAAAGAATCCTGGACAGGATCCTGCATAGGAAGTTAAGAATCCAGGACAGGAACCTGCATAGGAAGTTAAGAATACTAGACAGGATCCTGCATAGGAAGTTAAGAATCTTGGACAGGATCCTACATAGGAACTTAATAACCCTAGACAGGATCTTTCACAGGATCCTGGAATTTAATAGGATCCTACGTAGGAACAGAATCCTGGACAGAATCCTGTTTAGGAACTTAATCCTAGATAGGATCCTATAAAGGATCCTGACACATAGTAGGATCCTAATAGTATATAGGAATAAAATCCTGGATCCTATACACAGGATCCTGTAGGGTCCTGTAAGATCCTACAGGATCCTGTCCAGGATTTTCACCAGGGTTACTTCAAATTTGAAATGACATGTCATGAATAGACACTGAAAATTGCTTTTTATTTGTTTGTATTTTCAAAACTTGACAAGTACTACAATTACGAGCTTTTAAAACTTAGGTCGAATTTCTGATTCTTAGAAATATAACTCCTATAATCTATAATCTTTCTAGGGAGAATAAGAGAAAAATATCAATTGCCCTTGGCGGGAATCGAAACCAGGTCTTTGGTATTCTAGTCCGATGTGTTAACCACTATACTACATGGACCAACCACGCTGGTAACGCAGCCGGAATATGAAATGTAGGGTACTCGTGAGCATCCCGAGCGATATTTTTTCTCTATAGGTAAGTTGAACACCGTAAATATGTATGCAAAGGATAGACATAGTAGTATAGAAGTAATAAATTATGCATCCAAACGCATAATTTATTACTTCTATAATCTTTCTATTTTGATTTTGTAAGGTTTTCCATCAAACACCAAACTTGAAAGTGCTATTTCCTCATACTAACCCTTTAAAGCTAAGACTTGGTGGCCCTTAACACTAATTATACTGCATGTAACTTTGTGAAATGCATTGGAAAAATCAATACATTGCTATGTAATTATTGGAAGAGTGGTACATAGCTGCGTAATCGTAAGCTGGGGCCACCTCCACAGTACAGAGTCAGCTCTTTAATTTTACAGTTTTAAGTAAGGGCACTTTGCAACTCCTCAATACCCTGCTTTGTTAGGGAATTAGAGGCTGAACCAACCAGACTTAACCTTTTTTTTATTTAGATAATTTTGCCATAAGGCAGGTGCTACATGAAAGAACAATTGTCCCCTATGAGGCGCAACACCACAAACTTGGTAAGTTTACAGCCCTTGTGTCTAAGTGCATCACAGAGGTGTGATACACCTGCATCTGTGATCATCCGTGATGAGAAGACCATCACCCAAAACAGATATAAGTATCTGGCAATTCATATTTTTAGGCAATCAATATTATATTTCATAATTATTAACTATGCTTAAATAACAAATATCATAAATATTACCAATCATATGTGATTCTGCAAATTTGCAACTCACACTTTCCAATGTCTCACAAAGACATGATATGTCTCTATCTCTCAGAATAGAATGTATCAATGTTAAATTTAAGTTTACAATTTTTATGTTTAAGTGCTTTATATACATGTGATATATAGCTTAAGGTGGATGAAGTGAGCTAAATTTCAGGTCTGTCAGCTTACAGTTGTCATCCACAAGAGCATCAATAAAGTTTTGACATATGCTCTCATCTAGATTAATTTTCTATTGTGTTCATAACCAAAGTGGAGCTTAGTAAGATTGCAATTTTTGTGTTTCAATGCATTGCTAAGTTTAATTAAAAATAAACATATCATTAATTGATAACCCAGTAAGTTTACATTTTTCATCCAAAAGATCATCACATAGGTATAAGCACTCTTTTTTGGATATGTTAGGATTCCCATTGAGATGTAATTGAGATAGGTTACATGTCTCAGCTGTTTTCATCGCATCAACTATTTTAATCAGGCCTTGACCGCTAATACCACAATCTTTAAGAATTAATTTTTGCGGTCCCCCTGCCTCAATTAACTTTGAGAGTTCTGAGCACCCACCATCTCCCAATGGATTCCCACTAACATTAAGATATTCTAAATTATCAATGTGTTTGACAAAATACACTATTGCAGTGCAATCAACTGGAGAAAGACTGAGATTTTCAAATTCAATTTGGTTGGTGAACTTACTGTTTGACTTGAGCTCAGCAGCTGCTCTCTCTACAGAACTGATATCATTTGCTTCATAGAAACATTTCATCATGAGTAAAGCCATATTTCTATTGTCTCTGTCATGACTATTGAATAACAATGCATCTTGAAGATTCTTTACAAACACTTCATTTACAACGGCTTCATTACCTCTAAGTAGTCCTGCCACAAACTGGATTACCAGATGCCATTTTTCATCTTTAGCTTTTGAAGATATAAACTGCTGGATATCTTGAGGATCCATTTTTGCAATTCCTCTTGCAGCAACGAATTCTTGCATTGTCAAATGGATAAAGCAAAATTGAGGCTTGTAAGTAAATGGGGCATTTTCTACATCTTGCAAGCGGTTCAGTAATCCACAGTTTTCCATTCCCTGCACTTCTTCTAATTCAAATACCAGTCGTTTCTCATCAATTCCTTTCTTGGCCAATTTCTCAAGTTTTGACAGCATTTCTTCGACTGAACTAGGAAATGTCCCATTAGATGTAAGGTCATTCCGTTTCAAAGTTTTGCCCTGATATTCAGGGTGATGTTGGAAAATGAACAACCTTAATGCTCCTTCATAGATATCTGTAAGTGTGGTTGGCAAGACAACACCTTGTAAAGAGTTAGTTGTAAGTTCCATAATCTTTTTCAAAAACGAACAAACTATGAAACAGTTAACAGGAATGTAGCATAAATATAACAGGTTTAAATTGCTTTGAACATGCTTCCAGATTCTTTCCATTGAACTTCTGTCATCGTGGAAAAGCTTTGTACAATATGCTTTAACTTTTTCAGTAGAAAACCCCAATATTTCTACTTCTCTGTCAAATGCTAGGCCCCCAACACTGTCTGATGCATAAGGTCTTGTAGTCGTGAGCACTGTAGCTCCATTGAGGAAATTGCCTTTTACTAAATTCACATAAAGAGCGGCAAAAGGCATAACATCTGCAACACCATTCCCAGGATGGTTCTCCTCCTCATCCATGCACTTCTCGTGGTCTTTGAATTCATCCAAGCCATCAAACACCAGCAGTATCTTGTCAGGGTGTTCAAGTATGAACTGAAATGTTTTTGCATCTAGTTTTCCCTCTGAATAAATTCCATGACTTAGTAATGTTTGAAGGGATATGCTTTTCATTTCTTCAGAATTGAAATTTCTAAAATGAAATAAAAACAAATGGAGAAATTTTCTAGCATCTTCTTCTTCTAGTACCTCTCCCTTACTCAACTCTCTCAAGAGGTTCTTGCACAACAAAGTTTTTCCAATCCCAGGGCAGCCAACAATAAGAATCTTACGAGGATCATTGCAGTCATCATTGGGAACGAACAACTCCTTCAGTTTGTTAATTCTAATGGAATTTTCTGAAGATTTGACATATTCTTCCATTATTCTAAGCTTATCAATTCTTTCCATGTCTAAATCAGGTTTCCACCTTCCAGTGTGAATGATAAGGTTCACATACATGTCATCTAGGTTCTTGCAGCCTTCATTTTCACCTGGTGATGGAGGAATTAATGGTTCGAACACTTGTGTATCTTTAATAATTCGTCTGCGTTGGCTCATTGTGTATTCAATCATTCTGCTTGGAGTTTTTCTTCTATTAAACAAATGCCTGTGACAAAATTCACCGTCATTCTTAAAGTTCTCATTCAAACGTGCCTTTCTTATTAGATATATTATTTCTCCAGCAACAAGAGAAGCTAGTATCAGATTAAAAAAACCCACTATCATTGCCCAGGCACCTTTGTCTGACCCCACGGAATTTGTACAGTCAATAAAAGATGAATTGGTAAAAGTCATGTTGGTCTCGGTAACTTTTGATTCCGTTAACTTCATCTCACAAACGAAACTAGTAGGAAAACCAGAAGTATAAAACACAAAGTTCTGTAAAAAAATGAACAGAATGCCCAAAATGAGTCGTACAAGTAGCTGAGTAAAATAACAGTTGAAGACTCTTCGAGTTGTTATTCTTTGTCTTGGGCAAGGATTCTCCGTATCTATCTTGCTGGCTTGTTCTACTTCTTCTACTCGAGATTTAACACAGCACCAGCAATAAACGATGCTAATCGATGTCAGAATGATGAAGGATAAGGGTACAAATCCACACAAAGGTAAAGCCATGTTGTACTGTTGGTCGTACTGATCGAAACAAGAAGCTTGCAGGAAGTTCTTGTCGAAAGGACTACTTGACCCAACATTACAGTGAAAATTTCGTCTTTCTATGTCTCTTATTCTTCCTCCAATCGCAGATAATATTGTTCCTCCGATAGGACACAATACAGCTACAATATAGCCGTAAAGACTGAATGTAGTAGGAGTTAAAAAGTCCTTCAAACTCTCCATTTGAACTGATGCAAGAGATCATACGCTGAGAGTGAAAGCTTGCTTACCTGTTTGTTACTGAGGGAACACCCTGTCTACAGGGGGCCCAATACACCAAAAAATAAAATATTCTATTCACATTTTAATACCAGAAAGCTAACATATGTCGAGCGATGAACGAGTGTATTAGAAAAACAAGTCGAATATGGGAGAACTTTACTGCTGATTTTAACAACTTTTTTGTGGTTTATTAAAGGGAATAGCTGATGGTTTCAAACTTGATTAGTTTTCTAACATCGGATGCAGTTTTAGATGAAAAAAATAGCTTTTTCGACGAGCGTTCGCTGTAGCGTTGCTACGTGTTATGGAAATTTTCTCTCTGCCGCCATGGTAACAAAACAATGATAATTCATGGAAAACTTGCTACCATTTAAAACCGGTGATTGTGTGCGCCCGCGAGCCCACCGTGGCATCTTGCAAAGCAGCTTTGTTTGTCATCGAGGGAACACCCTGTCCACAGGGGGCCCAATACACCCCAAAAAAATAAAATATTCTATTCACATTTTGTCATCAGAAAGCTAAAATCTAAGCTACAGCATCACCCAAAACTGTTTGTTGGATATTTTGTTTGTATCACCAAGAAAAGTCTTCATGAAATATTTTGAGAATTTTCGCAGCTTAGATTTTTTTCAATCAAAAAAATTAGAATTAATCGTGAGTCGATTTTCCTCACGCAACAGGTTCACGTATTTTGTAAAGCCAGATAATAATAATAATAATAATAGAAATAATAGAAAAGTTTGTAAAGCGCTTATACAAGTCTGCCGCGAAATTAAATTACAAAGAAAAAGCTATCTTGAATAAATGAGTTTTAAGATTAGATGATGTGGCAAGTACGTTTTCAACGTCGTAAAATGATTTTGATTTGATGGGTATTTCTATTGCGAAAACGAAGTTATATTAGTTAACCAAACTTTGCCAGGTGGTAGCATATATTCAGCCTTTGGACTACCGACCCACTAAACACCTACAGGTGGAGACGTATAAATGGATCCACACCAAGCGTCAATACTGGTCCTGCTGGTAATATAACAAAAGATTTGAGCAAAACAGGTTAGAACTGTTTGATTTTACTCACCAACTCGCTTCTTATTGGCCGAGAGCCGAGAGTCCTCAGCCAATTCAAGATATCGTGTTAACTGGACATGATAAATGTAATATCTGTAGGTTTTGCTTCAGATATCAGTTACATTTATCATGTCAAGTTCATTCACATTCACATCGGAAGTACGTTAAAATTCGTTTGCTATTTCTTTAAAAGCAAAATTGCCCTGTAACACTATGACGTCACATCAAAACAATCTATTGTTTTAACGCTAAGGATCATGGTCGCCAGAGGGGGCAAAACAGCAGCAAAACGAATTAAATCACAATAAAAAATGGTTAATTAGACGGGGAAAGGTGATAACAGATAAATGTTGTACTAAATATCCCGAACGAAAGAAAATTTCTCCTTAATTCCTATCATTGTTGCCCATGTAAACAAGCTGTGCCGTCATGTTATAGGTCAAGTAAACATTTATTCTTAGTTTACGAAATGTATGGATAAAACCCTGATTTTTGAATATGGTTTTCGCATGACATGACGGCTTTGGAAGATAGCACGGCCTTATTGTCTTTACGATATCACACTCGACCTCACACCCAATAATTGTTAAATACTGAAGCTTCCATATCTCTTTAAAGAATCCTAGTTAACCAAAATGCACTACGCACCGGAAACAATTCAATGTTATGCAATGCGCCATTTTCTCATCTCGAACGATGTAAAAAATAATAAAGGATTTTGGCTAACTACGAGAATTTAAATGAAACAGAGGGTAAAATGTTTTCCTCCAAAGTTCAAAGAGTTTAAATAACTATTTTGTACGTATTCCAGTAACGGCCCTCATTTAAGTTACTGAAGGCGAATTTGATGAACTACATTACAACGCACCGAAACGGCCGTTTCTGAAATAAGTACGTGCAATGACCTTTTGACCACTGGAGGGAAAAAACATTTTAGCAGCAAAGGAACAATAACGCGGAACAAGCTTAACGACCGTTTCTTTGATTCACCGTCCTCAAACAATGTAAAACCAAGTTCAATTGTCTCGTTAATGAAATGCTCTTCATATAAGAAATAAGACCTTCTTTAAATGTCCAATTAGACTCACTTAAAGCGAAGGTATTCATTTAGTTGAACACGTACGAAGACTCCCATGAGGATTTACAGAATTTTATGTATTCAACTTAATACTTTGCTTTACTTTTACTCTTGAAAATGACGCCGGAGGGCGTCGAAACGTTGAGTATACTAGTCTTCAATTTTATTTTTAAAATTTCAAATAGTAAGAGGGGGGATAGAATGATCCAGCCACTTTAGGTGTCCTGGTACCTAAGACTGTGAGACTGAGTGAAAGAGCGGAAATATTGATGACATCATCATTATGTATTTCAAACAATGTGGCCGCTAAACAAACCAACAAACCAGTACGTTTTCAACTTTTATTAGATCCAAGTTTTCCGGTTCTTGGCGATAGAAGACACGCTCCTTAGGGCGTAATGTTTTCCCATTTCAGACCATTGTAGAATAAGATTTCTTTGCTTGAGTATCCATATTCATGTCTCTTCTCATGTACAACCGATGAAAAAAATTAGAAATGCATAATACACTAAAGAATGTCCGGCGCTTGGTCTTAAATGAGAGCTTTAGTCCCAATCCGAAAAGGTCTATAAAGCTGCACAACACAGCCAACACAGTTCATGAAAGGCAAAAATTTATTATTGTTTAAGGTTTTTACGTCTACGCTGAGGCTTCAGGTCCAGCGCCAAGAAAGGCAACAGAGCTTCGAAGTCCGGTATTTACCGCTAATTCTGGACGATGTCTTCAGTTTGCATACCACATGTATGGATCAACCATGGGGTCATTGAAAGTCTATGTAATAGATATCCACACAGGAACAAAGAATATGATTTTTACGAAGAGCGGTAACCAGGTACAGCAGTGGTATAGGAAAAGTGTAACTGTTACAAGCCCTAATGATTATAAGGTATCATATATGTGAATTGTATATTTAACAAATGAAACAGCATTTTCCGTGCTCCGTTCAGTGATAAAGCACGCAGGAAGTAACGTAAGCACAAAAGAAGTATAAGGAGAGGCACGAGTCGAAGGGAAATGCTTCTCGAACTTCTTGAGTGCTTGCGGCGCTTCCTAAGCACTTTATTACTGAACGGAGCACGGAAAAAGCCGTTTTATTCGTTTTATTAAATACATACTGAATTTGTTTTGGTATTGAATTTTTTTGCGCAAAAAGAAAGACGATCGCAGGATCTAGCAGCACTTCGCGCGCGCGGATGGCGTCAGCACTGTGCTCCGTTCACTAATAAAGCACAGTATTCGACCAATCGGCGCGCACGTACTATCCTAACTATATAATAATACTTCAACAAGCAAATACTAGGGAAAAAATCCAGGCTGGATTCAAACCCGTGACATTTTCAGTGTTTGCTAGTTAGTCGCTCGAAGCAACTGTGCTAACGTATAATTATCGGAATAGATTCTTTAATCAAAAAAATATAGATCGTTAGCAGAGTACGTAGTTTTCCATGTACCTTCTCACGGTCCACATGTACCTTTATGTATGCTAATGATTTATTTGATTGACGGCAGTGTATTACCGAATTTTCACGTCACGACAGTTGTCTCGATCAGGGCGTTTAATAAAGAGGATGTCTGCTTCAAGCATTGCGCTTCCCTTCATCTGTACTCATCTACTGCTGCGCCCCACCCGTATTTAATAGATCCTGCTTGTCAAAACCACTAACCAGATTCAACATCGTGTATTCTTAACATCTTACAAACAGGTCGTGTTCGAAGTCATCAAGGGAAGCGACTATGCTAGTGACGTAGCATTGGACGATATATTCCTTGAAGATGGTGGGTGCACTGCTTAAGGCCCAACGAGTACTACCGCATGCACATTCTTGAACGGCTGGCCCTACAACTTTACTTCATAAACCGTATTACACGTGATCTTACTCACATCAGGGCCCGGTTGTACGAAGCCTGGATAGCGCTATCCGATAGATAAATCTTATTCAGTGGATAAATTTATTGCATAACAGCATCGACTTGTACACTGGATAAGGATTTATACGCCGGATAGCGCTACCAAGGCTTCGTACAACTGGGCCAAGGTGATTATCATCATTAAACCTACTAATGGTATATCAAGAATCCTGTGCTCTGATTGGCTGAGGAACTAGTAGTCTATTAGTGAAAATAAAATGAATATCTATATATTGATATATCGGGTGCATTATGGGTAATTTTCAAATCAAAAATTGTTTTAATAAAGGTTAAATACAAGGTTTTTGTTAAAATGTAATCATAGCGTACAGTGTGAGCACTAATATTATGTATTTGGCAGACTTTTGGTTGCGCGCAGTATGCGCGTGCAAAAAACAACAACGTCAACAAAACCGATGAAATGAAGGATTCTAAAAATAGAATGTTTTGTCTTAAACTTTATCATTAGCCTTTTCTTACTTTTTTATTCCTATTCTTAACGATTGTACCTACACCTAATTGCAAGAACCTTTGTACTTTAGTGGGAAAGGAATTAACTAAAAGACAAAAGGAAGAGTTCAGCTTTAGTGATTTTCTTTGCCTTTTGATTACTTCCTTTCCCACTAAAATACAAATGTTGGTATTTTCGTATAACAACGTTCTTGCTGTTAGGTGTATATAGATCAATGCTTGTAATCAGTGTTGCTGACGACGAGAGTTGAATGGACCTATCCCAAATTCGCTTGACTGACCACGAAACAATGGTTTGAAGTATAGACTGAACTTGATTATTTTGTTCATCAAGTTCAACCTCGACTTGAAACCATTGTTTCGTGGCCAGTCAAGCGAATTCGGGATAGGTCTATTGCAGTCTTGGAACATGTTTAAATAAAGCGGTAGGAAGTATCGGTTGAATAGCGTTGTCTTGTCTATTAAACTTATAGCAAGTTTGCTATTAATGAGACCTTTTGGAAAAATAGAATCATTAATATTCAGATTCTAAAAATAGCATAAAAGAGTGCTCAGATCAATTCCTCTTTCCAACATTCAGTACTTCTGTTAAATGTCAAATTTCTGGATGCCTTAGTTTTGAACACCATCAATGAACCTTCAAATTCATCGGTACTTTGAAAGAGTCTCTTGGCTGATCAGAGGGTTCATTGTAGGTCATTGTAGGTCATTGTGGGTCATTGTGGGTCATTGTAGGTCATTGTAGGTCATTATTGTAGGTCATTGTAGCTCATTGTGGGTCATTGTAGGTCATTCTTAGTTTTAGTAACTACGGTCAGATAGCTGAGATAACGACCTTCAATAAATAAAGCTTAATTATTGTCATTATTATTACTATTATTGTTTTTATGCAAATCTTATCTTTCTCTCTTAAAAACACATGTAAATAAATAGCCAGAAACACTTTGGGAACCCGTACTTACTAAAAGGCGCAATGAGCTACAATGACCTACAATGACCTACAATCTTCTAATCCCCCAGGCTATAATAATGATTGGTCCCTAGCTTATTTGCATAGAGTAAGGGACAGGAAGGTACATTTTTACTGAGGTGCTTTAGAGACGAGTGGGTCATCAGTGAAAGTTTGACCTTCAGTAAAAGATCAATATTTTTAATGTCCATTCATGAATATTAACTGCCCCACCCCCCCCCCCCCCCCATTCCCCATAAAGAACTATTTTTTGACCCTCCTTAATTATTAGGGGTTGCAATTATTTTTGCGTTATTACCACCATGTGACATCTCCCCTAGCCTCCAGTTGCCTAAAAACATTGCCCCCGCCCCCTAAATCTTCTAATCACCCAGGCTATAAGGGCAAATTTTATGGAGTAATCTCCACAATGATGAAAGGAAAGACGACAGACATAAAAATAAACTCAGAGTCTTTCGTCAGTTCAAAACGGATTATAACTTTGAAGAATATTTAAGTCAAGTCACCAATATTAAGCACAGAGTGGCGCTTACAAAATTAAGAATTAGTAACCATAAGCTTGAAGTAGAAACGGGGAGGTATAAGAGGCCTTATCTCATTTACGATGAAAGGATTTGCCCAGTGTGTAAGTCGGGAGTAGAAAACGAAAAACACTTTCTAGTTTGGTGTCCACTATATAACTCTCATAGAAACGACTTAAGAGAGTTCATAGAAAAAAACACCAGCATTAATTTCAACAATATGAGCGCTGACAGTCGTTTTATGTTCTTAATCAATTCAAAATCAGCGTCTCTACAAAGAGCCATATCAGCATACATTCATCAATGTATGCTGATACGTGAAAATGAATTAAGAAAATTATCTAATACATAGTATATATATATATACCTATAATATATTTGGAATCAAACACTCATGTACTATTAGTATAAGGTGCCAAATAAAATTGTATTGTATTGTATATTGTAATAATGATTGGTCCCTAGCTTATTTGCATAGAGTGAGGGACAGGAAGGCACATTTTTACTGAGGTGCTTTAGAGACGAGTGGGTCATCAGTGAAAGTTTGACCTTCAGTAAAAGATCAATATTTTTAATGTTCATTCATGAATATTAACTGCCCCATTCCCCATAAGGAACTATTTTTTGACCCTCCTTCATTATTAGGGGTTGCAATTATTTTTGTGTTATTACCACCATGTTACATCTCCCCTCCAGTTGCCTAAAAACATTGCCCCCTCCCCCGGCCCCTAAATCTTCTAATCCCCCAGGCTATGATAATGATTGGTCCCTAGCTTATTTGCATAGAGTGAGGGACAGGAAGGTACATTTTTACTGAGGTGCTTTAGAGAGTAGGGTCATCAGTGAAACTTTGACCTTCAGTGGAGGATCAATCCTGTGTTTTTGAATGTCCATTCATGTTTTCAGCTATTTTCTGAAAAATGTTTAATTAAAATGTTTTCATCCCCCCCCCCCCCCCCCCCACCCTCCCTCTTCACCTACATAAAACATACCTTGCTAATACCTACTTCGATTATATTACTTCAAATGACATGAAAATAGAGACTGCAAATTACATTTATCTTATATTTTATTGAACTTGACAAGTGCTACAATTACATGTACAAACTTAAAAGTTATGTTGGTTTTCTGATTCTATTGAAAATAAAACTATCTTTTTATTTTTATTTTAATTGAGGATTTATCAGGTACATGTACTATACTTGAAAGTGATATTTCCTCCATTATTATTGAGTATGCAGCAAGCAAATTTAACAAAATCTAATTTTTTGTTCAGTTTACAGTTGTCATGCAGGATAACATTTTGCAAATTTTCAATACCTTTCTTGATAAGGCTTTTAGGTTAAGGAATTACTACGCTTAATCTAGTAAGTTCAGGCCAGCCGCTAGGGGTAGTTCGGTGTTTCGAATGAACAAACCCCCACCCTCTCCCTCTCCACCTTTGTAGGAGTATGAAATAATGTTTAGCGCTATCTTAGTTATTCAAGAAATGGCATAACTAAGATAGGTAGAAAAACGAACCTCCCGTTTCAAGATCCTAGCGACGGGCCTGCAGTTTACAATCCTTGTTTTTCAGTACATCACAGAAGTATGATATACCTAGATCAGTAAGCTTAAAGTTTTCATCATTTTCATACAATTGAAGTATAAATATTGCATTTGTATTTTAAGTTTTATCTGATGACTTAAAGAATTTAATTGTTAAGACATGGGAATAACAAGTTATTCTGTTAATTTGCAGTTCACATGCTTCAATACCTTACAAACACATAATATTTCTTTATCTGCTATATCTTGTATGAACGTCGAGCTTCATAAGTTTGCAATTTTTATTTTTAAGTGCAATGTGGTAATATCGCATGGTAAGTGGTAATCGACTTTACAAGTGCTCAAATGAACCCAATGCACCTAGGCATAATATTTTTCCATTTCAAATCATATGCATGTGTTTTCTCATGCATAACCAGTAAACAAAGAGATGATACTCTAGGGAATGACATGTGGTTTGAAATGGGAAAACAGTGGATTAGGTCTATTACAAGCTTTTAAAAGTTATGTTGATTTTCTTATCCCTAGAAACAAAGCTATCGTTCTATTTTGATTATTGAAGGCTGTCTAAAAAGTAACATACTTGAAAGTCTTATTTCCTCAACCTGGCCAGATTCATCCTTAATAGCCAAGACCCTGTTGTTATCATGATTCAAAATACTGCACGTTTTCAGCAAATGTTAATTTTGTGTTGTTTGGAGGTTCCAGAGTAAGCTCTTCAATTTTACAGTTTTCATGCAGGATAGCCTTTTCCAAGTCCTTAAGGATACTTGTTGTTCCCTTATCTCTTTGTAAGAGTGTCAGTTTGGTAAGTTTACAATTTTTATGTTTGAGTGCTTTACAAATTTGTGAACATGCATGTGATATGCTAAATTCATGTCTCAACAACAGGTGTGTCAGCTTACAGTTTTCATCCACAAGAGCATCATATAACTTGTAATATATTCTTTAGAAATTGCCTACAACCTGTGAAATTTTTAAGTGTTTCAATTGTTCGTTGATGTGTAAATTCCTTTCATTACTGCGGACTGTAGTCAAATTCTAAAGAATAATTACACGCTGACGAGGCTGAGGTTGAGTAACGGGATCCGTGAAATGGCCTATTACAAGCTTTAAAAAGTTAGGTTGGATTTCTGATTCTTAGAAATATAACTTCTATAATCTATAATTATCTTTCTATTTTGATTTTGTATGGGTTTCCATCAAACGCCATACTTGAAAGTGCTATTTCCTCATACTGACTGTCAGAGTCACCCTTTTTAGCTAAGACTTGGTGGCCATTAACACTAATTATACTGCATGTAACTTCGTGAACCTCACTCGAAAAATCAATACATTCGAATGTTATTGGAAGAGTGGTATAGCTGTGTAATCGTAAGCAGGGGCCATCTCCGCAGTACAGAGTCAGCTCTCTGATTTTACAGTTTATATGAGTAAGGGCACTTTGCAAATTCTCAATACCCTGCTTTGTTAGGGAATTAGAGGCTGGACAAACAAGACTTAACTTGGTAAGTTTACAGTCTTTGTGTATAAGTGCATCACAAAGGTGTGATACATCTGCATATGTGATGCAAAGACCTTCATTGAAGACAGATATAAATATCTGACTATTCGTATTTTTAGGTAATCCATATATAATTTCATGATCATTAACTATGCTTAAATAATATATATCACAAACATTACCAACCATATGTAATTCTTCAAATTTGCAACTCACACTTTTCAATGCCTCACAAAGACATAATATGTCTTCATCTCTCAGAATAGAATGTATCAATGTTAAATTAGTAAGTTTACAATTTTTATGTTTAACTGCTTCACATAAATGTGATATAGATGAAGATGAATAAGAGAAGCTTAATTTCAGGTCTGTCAGCTTACAGTTGTCATCCACAAGAGCGTTATATAAGTTTTGACTTATACTTTCATCTTGATTTCCATTGCTTCCTTTATCTAAGTGGAGCTTAGTAAGATTACAATTTTTGTGTTTCAATGCATTGATAAGTTTCATTAATTCACCTTCAGGTATATCATCAATTGATAACCCTGTAAGTTTACATTTTTCATCCATGAGAGCATCACAAAGGTATGAATAACCTTTTTGAGATATGTCAGGATTTCCATCGAGATGTAACTGGGACAGATTACATGTCTCAGCTGTTTTCATTGCATCAAGTATCGTAATCAGGCCTTGATCACTAATGTCACAACATGTGAGATATAATGCTTGTGGTCCCCCTGCCTTAATCAACTTTGAGAGTTCTGAGCACCCACCATCTCCCAATGGATTCCCACTAACATTAAGATATTCTAAATTATCAATGTGTTTGACAAAATACACTATTGCAGTGCAATCAACTGGAGAAAGACTGAGATTTTCAAATTCAATTTGATTGGTGAACTCACTGTTTGACTTGAGCTCAGCAGCTGCTCTCTCTGCAGAACTGATATCATTTGCTTCATAGAAACATTTCATCATGAGTAAAGCCATATTTCTATTGTCTCTGTCATGACTATTGACTAACAAGCCATCTTGAAGATTCTTTACAAACACTTCATTTACAACGGCTTCATTACCTCTAAGTAGTCCTGCCACAAACTGGATTACCAGATGCCATTTTTCATCTTTAGCTGTTGAAGATATAAACTGCTGGATATCTTGAGGATCCATTTTTGCAATTCCTCTTGCAGCAACGAATTCTTGCATTGTCAAATGGATAAAGCAAAATTGAGGCTTGTAAGTAAATGGGGCATTTTCTACATCTTGCAAGCGGTTCAGCAATCCACAGTTTTCCATTCCCTGCACTTCTTCTAATTCAAATACCAGTCGTTTCTCATCAATTCCTTTCTTGGCCAATTTCTCAAGTTTTGACAGCATTTGTTCTACTGAACTAGAAAATGTCCCATTAGATGTAAGGTCACTCCGTTTCAAAGTTTTGCCCTGATATTCAGGGTGATGTTTGAAAATGAACAATCTTAATGCTCCTTCATAGATATCTGTAAGTGTGGTTGGCAAGACAGCACCTTGTGAATAGCTGGTTGTAAGTTCCATAATCTTTTTCAAAAGAGAACAAACTATGAAACAGTTAACAGGAATGTAGCATAAATTTAACAGGTTTAAATTGCTTTGAACATGCTGCCAGACTCTTTCTATTACACTTTCGTCATCCTGGAAAAACTTTGCACAATATTCTTTCACTTTTTCAGTAGAAAACCCCAATATTTCTACTTCTCTGTCGAATGTTAGGCCTTCAACACTTCCTATTGCATAAGATCTTGTAGTCGTGAGCACTGTAGCTCCACAGAGGATTTTGCCTTTAACTAGTTTCACATAAAGAGCAGCAAAAGGCATAACATCTGTAACACCATTCCCAGGATGTCTATTCTCCTCATCCATGCACTTCTCATGGTCTTTGAATTCATCCAAGCCATCAAACACCAGAAGTATCTCGTCAGGGTGTTCAATTATCCACTGAAATATTTCTGCATCTAGCTCTCCCTCTGAATAAACACTATGACTTAGTAATGTTCGAAGGGACATGCTTTTCATTTCTTCAGAATTGAAATTTCTAAAATGAAATAAAAACAAAAGACGAAATTTTTTAGGTTCTTCTTCTTTCTCCTCTCTCTTACTCAATTCTCTTAAGAGTTTCTTGCACAACAAAGTTTTTCCAATCCCAGGACAGCCAACAACAAGAATCTTACGAGGGTCATTGCTGTCTTTGTTGGGAAGGAACAACTCCTCCAGTTTGTTAAGTCTAATTGAATTTTTTGGAGATTTGACATATTCTTTCATTATTCTAAGCTTGTCCATTCTTTCCATGTCTAAATCAGGAGTTGCTCTTCCAGTGTGAATGATAAGGTTCACATACACGTCATCTAGGTTCTTGCAGCCTTCATTTTCACCTGGTGATGGAGGAACTATTGGGTCTAATACTTGTGTATCTTTAATACTTCGTCTGCGTTGGCTCATTGTGTATTCATTCATTCTGCTTGGAGTTATTCTTCTATTAAACAAATGCCTTTGACAAAATTCACCGTCATTCATAAAGTTCTTATCCAAACATGCCTTTCTTATTAGATATGCTATTTCTCCAGCAACAAGACATGCAAATATCGTATTAACAATGCACGCTGTCATTGCATAGACATCTTTGTCTGACCCCACGGAATTCGTACAGTCGATAGTAAAAGATGAATTGTTAAACGTCATGTTGGCCTCGGGAACTTTTGATTCCGTTAACTTCATCTCACAAACGAAACTAGTAGGAAAACCAGAAGGATAAAGCACAACTTTCTGTAATACAATGAACAGAATGCCCAAAATGAGTCGTACAAGTAGCTGAGTAAGATAACAGTTGAAGACTCTTCGAGTTGTGATTATTTGTCTTGGGTGAGGATTCTCCGTATCTATCTTGCTGGCTTGTTCTACTTCTTCTACTCGAGATTTAACACAGCACCAGCAATAAACGATGCTAATCAATGTCAGAATTAAGAAGGATGAGGGTACAAATCCACACAAAGGTAAAGGCATGTTGTACTGTTGGTCGTACTGATCGAAACAAGTAGCTCGAAGGACAGGATTCCTTGACCCAACATTACAGTGAAAATTTCGTCTTTCACTCGATCTAAAGATTCCTATACTTAAAGAGAATGCTGCTACGCCAATAGCACAAAATACAGCTACAATATAGCCGTAAAAACTGAATGTGGTAGGAGATAAAAAGTCCTTCAAACTCTCCATTTGAACTGATGCAAGAGACCTTTACGGTCTGCTTGCAAAGCAGCTGCTGTTTGTTATTGAGGGAACACCCTCTCCACAGGGGGCCCAATACACCAAAAAAAAAAAAAAAAAATCTATTCACATTTTGTCATCAGAAAGCTAAAATCTAAATTGCAGCATCACACAAAACTGTTTGTTGGATATTTTGTTTGTATCACCAAGAAAAGTCTTCATGAAATGTTTTAAGTATTTTCGAAGCTTAGATTTTTTTCAATCAAAAAAATTAAAATTAATCGTGAGTCGATTTTCCTCACGCAACAGTGTCACGTTTTTTGTAAAGCCAGATAATAATAATAATAATGATAATTAAAAAAAGTCTGTTTTAAGCGCGAAATTAAATTACGAAGAAAAAGCTATCTTAAATGAATGAGTTTTAAGATTAGATGATGTGGCAAGTACGTTTTCAACGTCGTAAAATAATTTTGAATTGATGGGTATTTCTATTGCGAAAACGAAGTTATATTAGTTAACCAAACTTTTCCAGGTGGGTAGCATATTCAGCTGTCGGAACTCTTTGAAGAACGACGCATATATAGCAATAGTAAGTCATGGTCATTAGTATGTGCATATGATTTGCGGGATATTCTACAAATCAGTTGGGTAGAAAGACTCTGGATTATTTTTTTAATCTAACATTAAAATGCATACAGATACTTTGTATATCAACATGCAAACAGACACTTATAGTAAAATAGTCTACAAGTCCTTGGTGAAAAATAAGTTTTACTTTTCTTCTCTGCATAGCAACAACATGGCAGAAACCAGGCCGTAGGGTAATGTGTACTGGCTCGTGCCAAGGTTTTTACAACAGTACATTCATTTGTACTATAGTTTCTGATATATTTGAAGACAAAATCCGTATGATTTCACCATAAAATAACCAAGGGCGCTAGGATAGACGGATTGGGTTATATATCGGTGTGTTTGTTTCACTTATTCGTAGATACTAAAAATAATTCACTGATCAGTATGTTTGTTTCTGAATAGATACTAATTACGGCTCACTTATTTTAGAAGTAAACCTTCTTTCCAACCAACGGTCTTTCTGGTTTGAATCAGCTGTACGCTCTGAGTATTTACCGCTGCACTATCTCTGTACTAGTAAAATATTTTACTGTATTTTTCTGCACTGAAGGTAAATTTGATTAACTTATTAAAGAAAGTAATCGCTAACGAAACGACGCCGGCGCTCCTTTGCACGGATAGTGCAGCGGTAAATATTCGTCTCGTACGGTTAGTATCTATTTAGAAACAAACATACTGATCAGTGAATTATTTTTAATATCTATGAATATGTGAAACAAACATACCGATATATAAGCCAATCCGTCTGTCCTAGCGCCCTTGAAACAACAATAGAATTTTCTAACTCTTTACCTTGGGCATGTTTACCCGTTCCGGACCACGTGTCATTCCCAAAAATAACATTTCTTTGTTTAACGGTTGCACATGAAAAGACATATGAATATGGATACAATTCAAACAAAGAACTTAAACTAAAGAGAATGACACATGGTCTGAAATAGAAACATTAGGTCCAAGCTAATCGGGTCTGCTGTTTTGACCTTATTTATCTCTAGAGAATGAATCAAGTTATTGAGATTGCGTTGTTCACTTGCCACCCTGGGGTCCTGGTCTAATGGCTCCCTGAGCACCTGACTTCTTGCAGCAACAGTGATCGCAACAGTGATCACAGCAGTGATGACAACAGTGATGACAATCACAACAACAGCAACACGGCTCACAACAGCAGCAACAGCATGGACAACAGCAACATTCGTGGCAACAGCAGCAAGGCTCGCAACAACAGCAACAACAATCGTGGCAGCAGCACTTCTTCGAAGCTGTACCTTTCTTTCCCTGTACTTCTTTCTCTGGTGTATTGTAGCCTTTGATTGGTGCAATCATAATGGCAGGGAAACTAAACACGCGTTGCATGACGGGAGAAGAAGCTTTCTTGGAGCATGTGCAGTTGCCTTCCTTCTTACCTCCAGTAGCATGGAAATGACTTGCACATTTCTTGCACCTCGTCTTGTCGTCACACTTCGTCTTTTCGTCACACTCTTTTCGTCGTTTCTCTGGGTCCTCGTTCTTACACATCTGCCTACTGCATTCACAAGTCTTGTCATTGTGAGTGCTTCGCTTTTCGACTGCCTTCGATTTCTTGCAAAGAATGTTACATTTCTTTAGTTTTTCCTCGTCACAATCAACGGTGTCCTCTTCTGGAAAATAAGATTTTGAACAAGCATTTATTTTCTCAATTTGGTTAAGCAAGTTACTTTGGAACCACTCATGCTATATATATTTTTATTTCAAACTTTAAGGATAGCTATAATAAAACTATTGTGTACCTTCCTTTCCTGCTCCAGAACCCTGAAGCTCTTCAGATACCGTCTTCACAACTGACTGTTCCTGCTTCTCTTCTTGGTCTTGCACATCTATGGTCCAAAGAATAAGGGTGAATCGATTTGTCGGTTTTATATTATTGCGGAATTAGATGAAGGAAAAGAAGTGAAAGGGAGAGAGAAAGGAAGAGAGAAAGGGAGAGGAATAGAAACTGAGAGAGAGAGAGGGAAGAAGAAAGCGAAAGGGGTAGAGACAGGCAGAGTAAAGGGGGAGAGAGACAGATTTTTAAAATATTTCAAAGGCAGTTTTGTATACATTAGCATAACCTACCTTGTTTAGTAACGGATTTCAAATCTACAGGTGTGAAAAAGAATAGAATAACGGCCAAACAAGTGACAACCACTTTCAGCTTCATTATATGAAATTAAAATAGCAGCAAAGAAGGATGCGTTAGCTGACTGACTGACCTATATCTTAACAACAACAAAATTAAATCACATCGTCTGGTTTTCAAAAATTCATAGCTGTCAATCAGAGTGATTGTGTAAACAAGAGATCAAAGAAAAGGTTGTTTTTGGTAAACATTTAGTTTGATTAAAGTCAGTAGTTCACTATTTAGAGCCTTAAAGGTCAAGACTTTACCAGCTTAGAAAGGGTGACTTTTGATCTTTGTATTTATCGAGAATTAACTCAGCCGCTCAATATATCTACCACATCAATTATAAAAGAAAAATATTTTAAACGACCCGAATATCCTTTAGTATTTTTTTAATATATAGGAAATAGGGGAAGCCAGAATTATTTTCTTTCATAATTCTGTGCCCAGAGGGGAAAGCATTGGGCATTAAATCTGAAAAGATGTCTAATCCAGTAATGTCACTGAATCTCGTACCCAGAGCCTGCGGCGAAGAACGAAGTATCTGACAAGCCATATAAACGATCAAAATAAGCAAAGTAAAAATTATATCGAAGTCAAAATCAAAGTAAAAATCATAGTAAAATAGAAAAATCGGGAAAAAATATTTTTAATTTTTGGCAAGTTTTTGTACGCGTGCGCTCTTATACCGGAAGTCCAAGAAATCCTGGCCTCAAAAAATGGATTATGCTAGAGCCCTCGTTCTTCACCGCAGGCCAGACGAAACGCAGGCTCTGGGTACGAGATTAGTAATGTCAAAGATGTACTTCTCAAGCGCATGCGCATAGGAGTATTCATGCTTGAATGACTTGGTTTTGATGTTTTTCGATAGACGGTTTTCTCAAGGTTGCGTGCGCATCCAACTTGACGGGCCACAAAACTGAAAAACGCAAATTCATTAAAATTGAGAAGCCAGTTTTATATTTAAAGAGGAGAATAATCGATTTTATGAATTCGATTTTATGAATTCTTATCGGTATCGTGGCCCGTCAAGTTCCTTAAATTTGGGTGCGCACGCAACCTTGAGAATGAATACCCTTAAAATCTTAAGCACAGAGAGACAAGGCAGTTATAGACGTTTCTCACGCGGTAGCCATGTTGCATGGAACAATAACTTTTTGACCAGCTATCCTTGCATTTAAGCACTTCGGGATTAGTTAGAAAAGGACAGAAACAAAAGCTTTAATTCTGATCGATCTGGAGGGAATAAACATGACTGCAGTCTATATAAAATAATGTCTTTATTACATGAATGTCTTAAAGTACTATGATGGACACCAAATACCGATAGAAATATCTGTGTTCAGTATTTCATCGTACGATTCATTTGAAGTCTGAAGTCAATCTTTTGCCCAAAGCCCTTAAATTATTTTCTCTTAAAAAGCAGCCATGTTTGTTTTCTTGTTGGCGCATGCGCATACATTTTTAGCCCTGTCTACTTCTACTCAGTTTGTCTTACGCATGCTGCACGGGAAGCCCAAGGCCCATCACATCACTGACAAAGGTAACCCAGTAGCTAACACATTTATTTATTCATGTTTTTTTGTTGTTCCAGTACGCATGTACCACAGGTAGTCCAAGGCCCACCACATCACCTACACAGGTAACCCACTAGCTATCTCACGTTTTTCACATTTGTTCCATTGTGTCCCAGTACGCATGATCCACAGGCAGCCCAAGAACCACCACATGCTATATTGCTGGTCTGTCAAGTTCTAACAGCACATCACCAGCAGTGTTTTAAACAGAGTTTTACATGCGCGTTGCAGAGGGCTAATGTATTTAGAAGACTCTAGGCCTGACCTAAAAATTTGATTGATTTCAAAAGCTATTTAAAATATGAGTTATGTGTATAGATTGCCTTCTTTATTTACTGTTTTTCTTCCAGTAAGGTTTTTCAAATAAATAATACTTAAGTCTCAGCGAATGTGGACGCCATTGAAATGCTTCGGAAACCTTGCTCAAATCGGTGGGAAAACTCAGTAGTTTGAAAGCTATTTGCAGGCGCTTTACACGCTTTGAAAAATATCTATATCTATCTCATTAAAATGTTTGATTTCGATAGCAATAGGGCGTGGCCGTATTTCCCTGTGATTTCACATGAATGCAATTTAAAATATAAAACCACCGAATATAATTTGTATCCTAAATAAAACTCATTGATTTGACTACTTCTGATTAGCAGCCAGTTACCTGCAAATTTTTCTAAGCGTTAAACATTTTCACGCGCAAGAAGTCTTTCTAGACATTTCTTTTTACCGGTATCCACTTTAAATCTATTTTATAATATCTTTTATGTATTCTTATGTAACATTTTTTAACTAAAATAGGAAAACGTTTCATGTACTTATTTACAGAGAGCACAAATCTGTCTCTTTGCAGCAGGTACGAGTACTTTTACACCAAAGGGGAATAATGAAAGTTTATGTATTCTAAATACAACTTCGACTCTACTCTTTCAATTTCATATGTATAATGCTAAAATATCATAGCTTTGAGCACGGTAAATGCACAAAATCTGAGCTTAAAGCAAAGAAGCATTTAATTAGAGTAAGAAAATCCACTTGATTATAAACGGGTGACCGTTCAATTGGTTTCAAGGTTTAGTAAGTTCAACTAATATGAAATTAATTATAGATGCTTAGACGTTAAGGAATTCCACTTGAGATTGAGTTTTTTGAAGATATATTTATTATAAGACTGTTAGGATAGTTGGTATTTTAATAGAGAGATGTGAGATTTTCAAGAAGATGAACTTCGTCGGAGCACAGGCATATTTCTACTGAAGACTTAAATGCCTTGAAAGGGCTGATGAATTCGACAAGAAATGCTTTTCCAAGTCAAATCTTTTATGTTTTGTTTTAGCTTTTCGTATCCAGGTGCAAGCATATTTTTTTGATGAAACTATACAATTTAGAGACAAGAAAGCTAATTTAAATGAATTCGAAAGAGGAATTAAGACAAGAAGTGTTGAAAAGAGGTAAGACTTTTTTTTGAATAACGAGTCACATATATTAATCCTTTGCTTGATAATATTAATATTTAAGAAAGCTTTAGTTTAACGAATGTCGCTATAGCTAAGTTAGGATCAGGGTTCAAGTTCTGCCTCATTTATAGGTACTTTTTGTTAGCTGAGATTGCTTAGGACCGGGCCTTGCAGGTTTTCCAAGCAAAGCATCAGTTTTATCGAACCTTCTGCAACAACGTCTGGGCACTTATTTTAGTCAAGGAAGGGCAAAACAGATAGAAGTTTGACTTTAAGTAGTGTTTTAAATTTATGATAAAACAGAATAGACTATTTTCAATGTCACCGTTGTGTTACTTGATTATTACGCACAGACTAATTTGCTCAGGGTTATAACCTGGGGAAGTACGTAAAGAATGCACCACTTCAACAATACAAACACTTTGAAATTCCACAAACCTTCATTAGAACACATGAATATTCTACACAAAGTGGAGGCTAGTTTAGAGCAACAAAGAACTTGAGAGTGCATAACAAAAGAAACAAATTAACAAACAAACGAACGAAGAAAGACAGAAACTAACAGAAATGTTTTTTTTTACCCCAATTCAGGTCAACAGAAGTAGACGCCGTTGATGTCAAAGATTTCAAGCGAGGCAAATATGTCCACTTGAAACTGGTCCACAAACCAGTTATAGATTCCAATATTAATGCTGCTAATAGTGGCCCAAAAGAAATCACAAGTCATCCAGGGGCCGCGGTACCACAGCAAGTAATAAACAGTGGTCCATTAAGTGCTGGGGATGCTCCTTTACACGCGAATAAAGTACCAATTTATGTGTACCGACAAAGACAGAAGCCAGGTATGTCATTGTCATCGTTATTGTCATTGGTCTGAAATGTTTGTGAACTTTTGGTTGACTGATACGTTGACCAATAATCCTTCCTGTGGTTTGATATGCGTCGATCGACTAAAGGGATTAAAGCCAGGGCTTAAGGAAATATGTCTTTTTCTTTTACAGATGCACGAATTAAAGATGGGGGTGGTTGCTGTGGCGAGGAACCGCCCCCTCCCCCTCCGCCACCACCTCCGCCACCACCTCCTCCTCCTCCTCCCCCACCGCCGCCCCCGCCCCCGCCCCCTCCCCCCGATGAAATTCCATGTTGTAGTGGACCAATGATTCAAATGCCCTGGTGGCCACCTTGGATGGATATGTCACCCCAGAATAAGCGTCAACACGAAACTGAGGAACCGGATATGACGCTTGGATCTTGAAACAAATATGACGTAATGGAATACAGTGTAGCATATGTTAATGAACCGGATATGACATAATGGATTTGTGTTACATCCGCTGTCATTGCCCGTCATTTTTATTGGGCAGCGTATAAAGATGGAAAGACTCGTAGTGACTGGGGTTCTCGTAGTGACAAGGACTCCTGGTATAGCGTAATGATTATTTGAAAACTATCTATGCATATAAAATCCTTTGCGTTGTTTTGTTTCGTTTTGTTTAACACCAACTGTCTTAATTGCATTATTGATTTGAAGAAGAAAAGCCGAATACAACGTTTGTCGACCTGAGCCAAAGAGAGAGCATATTGCAAAGCATTGTGGTATTGGTAGTAAAATGACGTAATCGTAAGTCTTTGATCGCCGTAATACAGTGAGGAACTTCATATGGTATTGATGGTAGTGTTTCCACTAAGAACAGTCCATTATAATTTACTGGAGACCGCGTGAAGTATCATCCTCGACAAGCTGAAATAAACAAAGTAGATGTTCAAAAGAATGAATGAATTGATGGATGGATGGATGGATGGATGGACGGAGGGATGGATGGAGGGAGGGAGGGATGGATGGATGGATGGATGGATGGATAAATGGATGGACGGGACGGGATGGGACGGAATCATTGCATAAGATGCAAGTTAGGTGTATGGGATGGGATAGCATGGCATGTGATGGGTTGGGATGGGATGGGATGGGATGAAAGCATAGATTGATAGCATAACCAAAATTATCATATAACCAGTATCTGCCAGGGAACGCGCTCTTAAAAAACCTTCGGGAAAATGGCGTGAGCAGGGCCGTACGGCTTTGAGCGAGCAGGGCCGTACGAATGAATGCGTACGGCCCTACTCGAATCCACGCGCTTTCACTTTTTTAGCTCTTATTTACTATTTCTTTCTTTCTTTTATTATATTATTCTTTTTTTTCGAGAGGGTCATATGAAAAATGCTTATTGACTGAGTTAGGTCGAGCCGCACTGGAAAATATTTGGCTCTCAGTCATTTGTACGGCGTCACCTCGAGCCAAATATTTTCCCGTACGGCCCTCCCACTCAGTCAATAAGTACATAATACTACGAATAGTCTTTTATGAGGAAATGTGTAAACATTGAAATCAATCCTAACGTACCTCAATGCTCACTTGTTTTACTAGACTTGCTGTTTTTCTTATTATCATCTCCAGGGTAGGGGGGACCCCAAGGGTCAGGTGGAAAAGGCCATTGAGGAGATCTTTTGTTTCCTAATTTCAATTTAGTTTTTCTTATCGTTGCCCTAAAAAAGGAATTTATTAAAACAAATTTATTTTTTCATCAAACCATTTAAAAACATAAATACAAAAAATACGATAAAAAATACGGTGGATCTGTGTGGGATAGTTGAACAAAAGACAAACCTTTGTAATTCACTTTCATCTTGAAAGTCGAGTGAGTCGTTCATAATATCATCCATTTTATCTGCTCTTATAACTTCATCTCTTGATTCCTTCGTATTTACTGGCGAGCAGCGAATTTCCTTGAAAAACAACACTTGAACAGCGAAAACTAGCACAAGAATACGAATGCTTGCCATTTTGTTATTCATGAGAAGCACCAGGACACTCGGCAGATAGAGTACAATAAATATAGCATTCATTGATTGTATTGTTTCTATATTTCGTGTTACTTACTTAATGTTTGGAAATTACATCAATTTGCAAAAGTTCATAACCTGTTTTTTGAGCTAAAATGTTTTTGAAAATATGACTTGAAATAGTACAGAAACCTGTTTGTTTTGATCTCGAGTTAAAAAAAATGGAAGTAAACTATATGCGTTAGCTTATATTTATATTTTTAATGTCTTTGCCTTTTAAATAAAAATGTACCAATTGCTAAGTATTTTAATTCGTTCTTACAAATGAAATATTAAAATTTAGACCCAAATGTTGAATTTGTCCTAATAATTTTCCTTTTATTCTGTTTATGAAAACCAGGACTTTGTTTGTACTTAAGAATCACAACTACGAAAAAGTAATTCAAATTTTAGTATTTAAACTATGCATATTCGTTACATAGCTAATACATTCCTCCTATTGGCTAGTAAATATTACTACAAATGATGCGTTGATGTGAAAAACAGTCCCGTGCTTTCTCTCTCCATATTAGGAAATTCCATAGCGAACCCGTCTTTTGGACTCGGGTATTAGGAATACGCTTGCGTTTCTCTCTAGGAAATATCAAAAAGATTTAAATCCTGCTTTCCGCAGGCTCTGATCAGAATTTTTGTCTTCAGTAGCGCATGCGTCAATTTCTGATTTTCGTAAAATCTCGTACCGAGGGCCTGCGTTTCTTCTGGCCTGCTCTGGCATAACCAATTTTTTGAGACCAGTATTTCTTGGACTTCCGGTATAAGAGCGTATGCGTTCAAAGATGTGCCAAAAATATAAATAAATATATGTTTCCAATTTCTAATTTTTATTTGATCGGAAGTCTGAACACTGAACTCTGTTTGAAAGCATGGTTTTCATTGATTACATTTCACTTCCGGAAAATGGATCATGACAGAGCCCTCGTTCTTCGCCGCAGACCAAAAGCTACGCAGGCTCTGGGTACGAGATAAGCTTTATTATAACCAATGTAAGATAAATTATTAGCCGCTTCAATGTTGAGGAGAAAACTGGGTCGATTTCGCATTGCAGAGCATTGTGGGGCTGTTCTAGGGGACATATTTCCAAGATGGCGTCTATTTTGTCCATAAAACAAGCTCAAAATACAATGCACTGCCAACAACGAAAACCCAGTTTTTTTCTCGACCTTTGAATGGCTTAATAGAACTTAGTCTAGTCTGTCTTTAGCAGGATAGCGTTAAGTATTGATTGAATCTTTTAGAGCGCTACACTAAAGAAAAATACTAGATTTCAGGTGGCCATTTTTTCCCAAGCCTGCATTTTCAAATGCTATAACCAAGGATGACTTATGTAATCAAGTACCGCATTCTTTACAACAGTTACTTTTTTATTTCCCTAAGCGCAAAAATATCAAAAGACAAACCCCAGTAAGGCTCAGGTCAAACGACGAACTTCATATGAGCCGAACCTAATTATCACAATGGATGACAAGGCGGTCTTCTTTGTTGTTATTAAGTTCGGTTCGTGAAGTTCGACGTTTGACCTGAGACACCGTGAGGTACTCGATCATATTTTTTTTAGTTTTCTAATAATTTTTAAGTATTAAATCAACTGTTCATTGTGAAGGTAAACATTGCCATTGATAAAGCCATGAATATTGAATGACAACGGAAGATAAAGACCCCTTAATTTTTTAAGATTATTTAAGTAAAAATATAGTTGCATTTTTATTAAACATAAATCGAAAACAATAAAAAAAAACCCAGACCCTTTTCAAAGGTATCTTGGTTGGGAGGCTAACATGAAAATACAAAAGAAATCAACTTTTTGTCGATGGAATTTATGGCATTCTTAGCCTCTTAGACAATTTTTAAAAGAGTGCAATATTTCATATCGATGTTTTCACAGACGATTAAAGTTATAATCTCTAATATCTTTACTGGCCAAGCGTGGATATGGCCTTTAAAAGATTCGTTTATCCATTGTGCTCATTTAGCAGGCGTTGTATTCATCGACTGACAGATACGATCCGGTAGATATATTCTTAGCTAATCGTCGCTACAGCCCTATAACCAGCAAGAAATTTGGCCCACCAGTCGAAATACTCTGACCACTTTGCACTCCATCAGAAATCCAATTTTTGACTTCATTCGTATTGCCTTTTCTGATAAGAAAAAAAAATTGGTGACAAACATGAAAGCTTGTTTGACAATATTGTGGCTATGCTCGGCTGTTTTCGTTACTTCGTCGGCAGTACCATTGAAAGTCACGAAGACACTACGACGTTACAATAAACCGAATCAGGTGAGAAGGACAAATATTTAGATTTAATGTTAGCTGGAAGGTGTGATTTTCTAAAAGCTTGTAAACACACAGAGGAGTTTCTTTATTTAAAAGAAAAGATAGAAAGAAAAGATAAACAAAGGAAGAAAAAAAAAGGTAAAAAAGAGGTGTAAGTAAGAGATGGACATAAAAATCGAGATTGGAATATTTGAATGTCAAAATCGGTAGTTTTACTTACAAAGAAATAAGGAAAACGTACATAATTTCTATTCGTGTGGAAATGCTTTGCGAGAAATTTTGGAAAAAGAATTTGTTATCCCTGATTATAAGCGTTTATATTAAATATTTAAATGAGTCAAGTATTGTTCCTGCATACGATGGTTAGTACTGACACAAGCCAATAAACACTACTCCTATAGAATCGACACTACACCTCTTTCTTTCTTTCTTCTTTCCTTCCTTCCTTCCTTCCTTCCTTCCTTCCTTCCTTTCTTTTATTTATCTTTTTTTCTTTAGATTGAGTAATAAGAAAACTATTACCATGCAATTACGAACTCGAAGTTTTTCAATAACACTTGCCTATTTGTATACAAATAAGTAAAATGCCAATTTCTGTTCTCTTTTACACGACAGACAATACGAAAGAGAAGCATCATGGGAGTAGGACCCAGGCCTTTCGCTTCATTAGGAGCTCCTTTATTTGCGATGCCTCAACTTCCAGGAATAGTTAACTATGGATGGATACCAGGGGATGGTGGGCTATGCAATGGAGCGTTTAATTGTCCTCATTGGATGCCATGTAAGTCAGTTACAACCTTACTGCGCACGCCCGACGAAATAGGACTGTATCGTGCATGCGCAGTAAGAACGATAAAGTCTTTCAGCTAAGGTCGAGTGTACTTTTTTTAAACTTCGGCTAACGAGATGCATTCTGGTCTAAAATGGGTATAAACATCACCAAATAAGGCATGAGGGAAAACATTTGGTACCAAAGGTGGACCACTTAGCGCCAATAGAATGCATTTGTTCAAAAATAGAATAAGCTTCATTGAAAACTTCTAAGATGGATTTCTGCCACAAAATACGTGATAGAGACTTGAGATTTGAAACGGAAGAGTAAGTAATTTCTTTTTGGGGTTCTGTTCATTGGAGATTTCATTCAAGCATTGTTAGTAATGTGATCAACTCATCCACAGGGAAGACAGACTATGAAAGTTCCGCGAAGAGAAGATGTTTACATTTACTATACCCTTAACGTCACAGATTTTGCAAACATTAGAGTCCCCTAATGCCCAATTTAGGCCGGTAACTTAGCTACGTGGTTAGTTATATATAAGATGGAAATTGTAGCTATGATTGAGAAGAAACGACAAAATAAAAATAGAAGAAAAAGAGGCATATTATTATGAATGATGTTCGTACTTTTCAGGCTGTTGCCCTCCTGACGAATCGGAAGGAAAAGAAGGAGGAGAGGAGAAACCACCAGGAGGAGAGAAGCCACCAGCGGCTGGAGGAGAAAAAAAGCCCCCTGGTGGAGAGGCCCCACCGCCACCTCCCGGGGGTGAAGGAAAAAAGCCCCCTAATGGAGGAGAAAAGCCCCCTGGTGGAGAAGAAAAGCCCCCTGGTGGAGAGGGCCCACCGCCACCTCCCGCGGGTGGAGGAGAAAAGCCCCCTAGTGGAGGAGGCTCACCAGCTCCTGATGGTGGAGGAGGAGAAGGAGGAGCTCCACCGGCATCACCACCTGCAGGTGGGGAAGGGGCTAATAAACCAGCTGCTGGAGGAGAGGCACAGCCATCGGCAGCAGCAGCAGGTCCTGAAAGTGACGCACCTCAACGTCCAAATGCTGTTCCTGCTGCTCCAGCTACAGTCGCAGCTCCTGCTGTTGTATACGCTCCAGCACCAGCAGTAGCTGCTCCTTTGCCAGCAGCAGCACCGCAGTCAGACCCAGCCGTAGTTTCAAGAGTGGAAGCTCCTGCTAATACTCCTGCTGCAGCAGCTCCTTTGGTAGCCGCAACTGAACCTGCACCTGCTGCTGCTCTACCTGTAGCTGCTCCCGCTCCGGCTTTAGCTGCTTCCATCCCTGCAGCTGCTGTCCCTGGTACTGCACCTGTTGCTGCTGCTGCAGCTCCTGCTTTTGTTGCTGCTGCCCCTGTTCCTGCAGCAACAGGCTAAAATGATATCATGTCTACATCGTATTTCATCCACCGTGATCAAAGATCATTGCTTAGCTTATATCGTTGAATAAAGTTCATTCATTTTGTACCCAGTTTCTTGAACTTGTATTTTTACAGCCACATTCGTAGACCTAGCATAATGCAGTATAGCATTAAATGCATATCACCCCGGCAGCAATGTAAATAACAGAATCAAGGGTTGGGCTTTGATATCTGGTAGGACAGGGCTACTAAAAAATGCCAATGGTTTCAAAAAATTATTAGTTTAGTTTTCTCTTCAGGCTGCAGTTTCTCTCATGCGCTCGGGAACCTTATGTGTTGTTTAATCTATTCAGGTTACTGTACCCACCACAGGCAGCCCGTCAAATGGAAATCAATAATTCCCAAGAGGTGTCTAGGACCTCAAAATGGGGCTGAGCACATAATGCTAAAGTCTTGAATTGGGCTACCTATGCTCCACACGTAATACGTTAGAAAGTTGTGAGGGTGGAAGATCGATGGCGTGTTGTCCTCGTGAATTCGCCCTTCGTTGCTAATAGGTATTAATGTACACTCAAAATCATTGTCGGATTCAAAGCATAGAATATAGAAGCTGAGACCAAAAGGTGTTTTCGTGAAATTAAACAGTCGAAATATGAAACGTTTTAAAAGCCTCCACGTTTTCTGTCAGCAACAATTTATGAACACTTCCACTCGTAGTATCGCCAGATTTTCCATGTACCATTTTGGTCTCAGTTTCTAAAGCCCTATGTTCTTGAACCCCAAAATTATTTAAATCTAGTGACTTGCGTATTGAATTCGTATTTTTGCCAGACTACTCTATAAAAGCAGACATCTCTACCTTGGGCGTTATATTTTGCAATTACGAACCACTTGTTATTCTCTTAACAATAAGATTCTTTGTTTGGGTTGTATCCAATGTCACGTGTCTTTTTATGCCCAAAACCGTTAAACAAAGGAACGATACTACTAGGGAATGAGTGTAGTCTAGTTTAAAAATACTATAGAAACAAAGATAGGAGGTCTTTTACAGCTGATTTGCAGTATGATTGAAACTTTTTCCATGTCAGTAACTTCGATCTCCCCCAACCAACACCCCAAACAATCATCTCTGCCCATCATTCCCCCACCCCTCCCCCCCTACCCCACCAACCCACCCTTCTTATCTTCACAAAGCATAGTCACTAATAAACCCCCAAAGAGAAGAGCGGTATTAATTAGGCTCTCAAAGTTTTTAGCGCAACACACTATGCACTGCAATGTTTTTACGCGGTAAAATTAGCTGGAAGACCGGTGACGTCACACTACATATATCAACCGACATCAGGCAGTATATTGTTCAATGTGTATTTCAAATGATTATTTACTCCAAGACGTTGACTTTGATATCTAGCTATCAAAAAATCCCAGAATTTACTAAAAAAGGTTTAGTATCAAAAGCAAGATTCACTTACTTGAACTAGTAGCACTTTGTCACCGTGGACAGACAGACAAACTTCATAGGGCAGCTGGTTGGAAAAGTCGAGGGAAGAACAATTAAAAGGTAACGGCTAATGTCGTATTTTGTGATGCTATAATTTTATACAATATTATCTTATCTTTTTTATTTATCTCTCTATCTGTGTCTTATATGTAATGCGGCAATTGAAATTATTTTCAATCTTCAAACATTGGGATTTTTTTATCATTTATTATTATTTTTTATAAATTTTTAAAAATTTTTTTATCAAGTATCGATAATCAGATCAGTGTACAAGGTCTATATCGATGAGCTATTCTTTATTCGTCTAGCTAAGGTTTATCACCGTATTAGAGTGATCGATTTTACTTCGCTCTTGAACTGAGAATTAAGTCAACTTGAAAAAGCTAACTTAAAAAAACTGAACAAATTTATGCAAATTTATGTAGGTCTACGATCTACTGAGGTCTACTAAACTTACTAATTTGCCCAAATCTGTGCAAATTCGTACAAAGTTTTTTAAGGGCATATGTTATGCACGTGCACTCTAGTACACACTAATTCCATTGTTTTACTTTGACTGCTGCAAACTAATTGTACAACTTCGTTAAACGGGTCAAGTAAAATCACTTTACTCTAATTCATTGCCTAGATCGAAGTAACAGACGGTATTTGAATTAATTACATTTAGATAATCGTACTCTAGGGTTTTCTTTTACAAACACGAGCCCTAGAACTTAAAAAAAAAAAATTAAATGAGATATCATTCTAGAACGACGTACATGTCAATCATCACTCGATCTATGTTCAGCTGTTAATCATTTCGCGCCAGCGGGAAAATTATGGCCGCGCGCGTCTGTTGACCTTACTTCATCCTGGTGTAGCGTAAATGGTTTTTGATTCTTTATATTACTGCAGTTTTCAAAAAAACATGCGATCTCTGAGTCTGCGAGCTGGACGCTGAAATTTGGTTTTTCGCTGCCGTCAATCAAATCTAATCAGTTGGTACTTTTCATATTTTTTCATATTAAATAAAAGATGTAGTTATCATTATAATTTTCAATCTTTTTAACCGCTTCGAGATTGAGGAAAAAAACTGGGTGGCATGACTGTACACTGAGGGGCGGTCTCCCTGTCTTGAATTTACTTTTTCCCCAAGAACAGTGACATAATGCTCTGGGCCGGGTTGTTCAAAGCTGGATTAGCGCTAATCCAGGATTAACTCTATAGGTCTTATTAAGAGTTAACCCAGGATTAGCACTGATCGGGCTTTGAGCAACTGGGCCCTGTAATGCAGACTCTTCCCGGTTTTCTCTTCAACCTCGGGATGGCTAATACATGATAATATTTACTATCGAGTAGACATATGTCAATATCCGGGATTGGGTAGCCTTTGGTTTTTCAACTAACTGCCTTCGGTAAGTACTTCATTTTAGAGGTTTCAAAAACTGTTTTTGATTTGTTTTTTCAAGAAATGGAGAAATTCCTTCATTCTTTCTTTCAAAGAAAGATTATGCCTTCAGAAGCCGGAGAAGAAGACGATGACAAGAACAAGGAATGGAGCAATGAAAAAGCAGAAAGCAGTTGTCTGAACAAGATATCAATGGTTTGGTACAAAGCTTTTTATATGTTCTTCATTGGCGCATTCTGGATGAAGATTGTCTATCTACCGCTGTACTTCAAACAGATTGGCTTGCCGGCTCACTATGCAGGGGTGCTGGCTGGAATCTCCCCATTCCTCCGCGGAGCTGGTTCGTTTTTCTTAGGTCTTTTGGCCGAGAAACCAGAAACTCGTAAAGTTGTGTTGCTTATGAGTCTAGTTGCACAGATTGTTACACCATTACTTTGCTTGATTCCTCATCCAGCCGATCCCATTCCTCAGGGTCCTTATATGAAAAATGGCACATGGGTCGTTAATATAACGTCAATTGCTCCCATGGGGGACCCCCCTGCGGAAGATTTTCTGGATACTCTTCAAAACTGCTTCAAAGGGAATTGTCTTGGGTACCAGCTCATGACAGATGATTCGCCAGAGATACCAAGGTTGAATCAAAGTGATCATGCCAGAAACTCCACCCTTTCAAAGCCTTCCCTTCTCAACATCAAACTTGACGTCATATCGACATTTTGGATCATACTGGCAATTATTACCGTGGGGGAGTTCCTTGGTGGTCCAGCGCGCAGTCTCGCGGATGCAGCTACGCTACAAGCTCTTGGAGAAGACAAGAAAAACTTTGGTTATGTTCGCCTGTGGGGTAACGTGGGGCAGCTAATGTTAACGATTATCATTTACGCGTTGTTAAGATACGAGCACGTGACTCTAAATGGTATCGAACAAGGGAACTATCTATTTGCAGTTATTGTGATCGTGTTTTGGATGGCACTAGCATTCCCTACAGCTCTGGGCTTCGCGTGTGACCATAAGAAAGACATGTCAGCCGACATGGAAAGCAACGGGAAGGAAGATTCAAATGGCATTAACAACCTTTCAGATGTTTTAATGAACTTTTCGTCTCTTTCTCTTTTGGCAATCACTTTTTGCATTGGTATGCTCAATGGTACCTTCAACACCTTCATGTTCTGGTTCGTAATCGATATTGCAGGTAGCAGGGGCAACCTTATCATAACCGTAGCCTTAGCTCTCAGAATCACCTACATAATTCTGGCCTTCAGGGTGTCAGGGCCTATCATTGGCTTCCTTGGCGTGATGAATGTGACACATGTGTCATTGCTTCTGTACTCGGGTATATTCGTCATGTATGGCTTAGTGAAGAACCCTTGGTTGGCAATCATACCCGAAGTGTTTCAGAACATTATCAAAGCGCTGACTGAAGTGGCTGTGATCTTGTTCTTTGGAGAAATTACGCCGTTTAGGTGGGCAGCCACTGTACAAGGTTGGTACTGAAGCAGAGAAAATTACATTAGAAACCGTTCAATATTTATCGAGAGGGGGGGGGGGGGGTAGAAGTGACAAAATAGCAAAGTGCATTTTTTTCCTTCCCTTATACCTATTTTAAACATTTTGAAAGCTATTCTATATATTATTCATCAATTATTTCAAGCCCCCTTTTTTCATGCAGGGTTTCAAAAATTCCAACCTCCCCCTCTGTCACGTGTCACTCTTTCTAGAAAAAGACGATTATTATTATTATTACTATGATCCATTATAGTTCCCCATTGTTCCTTTCAGGGATCGTACAGTCTTTACTAGAGGGATTTGGATTCGGTGTTGGTCCAATTATTGGTGGATTCCTCGTGATGTCGCTAGGCATACGATATACTTTCATGTTATTTGGCGCGTTTGCTACTGGCATTTGTATCTTCTCCTTGTGTACACACGGTATCAACTGGGCTGTCATGCGTGCTACAGAAGATCAAGAAAAGAGATTTTCCGCACCCATGCCTATCTCAATGAAATAAGACCTGTCCTTGCTTTATACCAACCCACCAAAAGGGGTCTAATTTTTTCTACATATTTTTATATGATATATACACGTTGAGTGGCAATGCATCGCCCTACAGTTACCAATGCTCCTAAGTGAGCATGAATAACATCTTTGTGGTTGCTCCATTTATTTTCTCAATTGCTGGGTTTTATTTGACGTCATTTCCTGTCTCGTGCGGAATGTTCATCGGCTGAATCAATAGTTTTCAATAAAATTATTTTGGTTGTACAGTATGGTGGTGTCAGTGTTTGACAATCATTTGGAGCAGATAATGAGATGAAAAGACTTATCAGCTGATTGAAACTCAGCAATTGGCCCTTTTTTTTAAAGAAAAGAAACTGGGTGGGGTTTTGAATTTCAAACTAATTAGTAAAAAGCGTGATTTGAGAAAGCATCTCAACATTGGTAAGACTAGCAAATTTGAACATGCTTCAATCAAATGAACCAGAATTACAAGCTTTCAAAAGCGTCGAACATTTACAAATAATGTATTGTTATCAAAAGGAGGCAAGCGTCCCGGTTAACCATACATTCTTTGTAAATTTTGACACTTTTGAAAGCTTGTAATTCTGGTTCCTTTCGTGCATCACACGCATGCGCAAACGTTTTTGTCTAGCATTTTTACTAAAAGCGTACAGTCTCGTACCCACAGCTCCTCGGTCTCGTTCCTCCCCCGAAGAGGAGAGGGAGAGGAACGAGATCGAGGAGCTGTGGGTACGAGACTGGTATCAGTATTTTTTTTCAACTTAAACAGATGTATTTTGCAATTAGGTGTTTGGAATACATGTTTGGAATAGAGAGGCTTATACCTACTGACTTGATATTCATTATGCTGCACGTAGGAAGTGATGAACTACTCTTTCTTCCGTCCCGTCCCCTCTCGATATACTCCGTACATTCAAATAATTTCAACATTGATTAGGTTAAATATTTCCTTTATTGAATGTTTACGATAAATGTTAGATGATTTTAGCAATTCTTCATCAAGTATTTGTACTAAAACTTTCTAATTAATAAAAATAGGCTTGTAATAATTTATCAACAATTGATTGGATTTTGATAATCTATCGAATTGTTTCATGAGATTTTGCATGCATTAATACGAATAATTGATTTTCTAAGAATTTTTATATTGCAACGTAGTAAGTGAACGTCTTCTTGATATCGAAATATTGCAATTATTGGTATGACCTGCTTGACAGCCGGTTTAAACAGGTTTAGGATTGGCTGCAGGAGTAGTGTTGACTTGCGGAGCTGGATTCACTTGTTTGATCTGGTCAGAGACTTGACCTGCGGATTTGCCTTTGACGGCCGTCGGCTTATCTTGTGTGGTGGCACCTTCCCCCTCGCTACCACCTCCAGTATCTCCTCCTTGTCCTCCTCCTCCTCCTTCTCCCCCTCCTCCTCCTTCTCCTCCCCCTTCTCCTTCCCTCTCCTCCTTCTCCTTTTCCATCGCCTTCATCTTTACCACCTGAAAAGAAAAGAAAATCATATATCATTTACAAGGGCAGATCCAGAAATATGAGAAAGCTGTAAAAATCCGGCGTAATTGGACAAATCTCAATGCCATTCTGGAGATATTTTTGGAAAAAATTTAAAACAATACATCCCACACTAAATCAGCCCCTGGTTATACCATATGGAATAGTACATTTACATCCGTTTGTAAATTAGACATCAATAGGACATACAGTAGTTATATGTTATCCTATAGTATCCGTGAAGTAAGCGTATCATTACCGTAAAAAACGTATCCGTGAAGAGAGTGTAAAATGATCGTCCCGTACTTGTGATTTGAGTGTGCCATTATAGTACCCGAAATAATAGCAAAGAGAGTGAGTATTTATTGTGTTTATTACTTACAGCAGCACCAATGAGGACATCCGAATCCCCCGCAGCAGTTACCACCACAACAACCACAACCACCACAACCACCACAACCACCACAACCACCACAACCACCACACCACCACATCCACAACCACCTCCACAACCACCCCCAAAACCACCACCAAAACCACCACCAAAACCACCCCATCCACCAGGCCAACCACCCCATCCACCACCAAATCCAGGATAACCGAATCCAAACCAGTCCCCGGGCATCATATCATAGCCCCCTGGAAATCCATAGCCATATCCACCGAATCCACCTGGGTATCCATACCCAAAGCCACCAACGCAGCGCTTCTCGGCACGATGACGCTTTTCACCCTGAAATTAAACGTAAAATAGCGTTTATTAATTGGGGATTGATGCTTGTGTTTTGTCTTACAGGATTTTCTATCCCCAACGACATCTTTAGATTTAAAACACTATTTCTGCGACCAACGACCCTTTAGATTTAAAACACTATTTCTGCGACCAACGACCCTTTAGATTTAAAACACTTTTTCTGCGATCAACGACCCTTTAGATTTAAAACACTTTTTCTGCACTTTTTCTGCGACCTAGATAGGTCGTGTTATGGCTTCAATAAATTAATTTTTTATGACAATCAGAGCTAGTAAACTTTTAATCTGGCTAGCCAAAATTCCTAAATCTGGAATCTCTGGAAGTGGAAGAAAAACCGAAAGCGTTCTAATAAACGCAACAAAGCTAAAGGCGTCTTGTGAAAGAGGAAGCTAGATCTCGTAGGTGTAAACAGCCTAACAGGTGACAAAATATTTCGAATTGATTCCAGAAATTACATTTCAATTGAAAGTTAAATTCTAAAAATACTGGTACACTAAAAGACTGAAAACTAGAAATAAACTTGCAGATCTAGAAAGATAGGTAAGAATTGAAGTAAAGCAAAAGTAATTTGAGTAATGTAAACTTACTAAAATAGAAAAGTGATGAAAATATTTAGTTCATATTTTAGAGACGGTTTTATTTATATTGGAAAAAAAATTAATAGAGCTGACATAAATATCATGAAATGTTAAATATTAATTGCTGGAATTAGTCAGTTATTTTTTTTAGATTTAAATTCGATTTAAATTTCGTTCAGTTTTTGCTTTAATCTGTAAGACATTTTCCAAATAAAAATGATAAATAATTATTTTTGTATTAACATGAATTAAAATCTATTCTTTGTTAAAAATCTTACGATTTAAAAAAAAATTTTTTGCAAGACCTAATTTAAAAATATATATATCAAATTCTCTTATTTATGGCCGTGTACATCGTAAATTTATTTTTGAAAACGTTATAAATATTTCCGGGTTTTGTTTAAATTCAGACCCCATTGATTATTTGAGTACCTTGCTCATCATCATTCCAATGCATCGATCTTTTTGCTTCTCAAAAAACTGCTTGAAGTCCTTTCGCATTTTGAAAGCATTTTGTACTTTTGGGTTTTTCCTTGGGGAAGCACTTGCAACAGTCACCAAGTATAAAACTAAAGCACAAAGTACTAAAGTGCCTTGATACCTCATGGCTTTCTTTGTTGAGAGTTCTGCGAGGTATTAACACTGTTCAAACTACTTCTTTATGGATTCTTATCACATAGTCACACGTCATAGGGAAAAACTTCCCATTTTTGACATACCAGTTGGTCATGACAACAGCCACCGACAGTCTAAGTAGAGTAAGATTTCTCACCTCAAGCTACTATTTCAAGGTTTACGTCTCCAGTTCACTCACCCTAACCCCTTCATGACCAGTTGGTCATGACAACAGCCACCGACAGTCTGACTAAGTAGAGTAAGATTTCTCACCTCAAGCTACTATTTCAAGGTTTACGTCTCCAGTTCACTCACCCTAACCCCTTCAGCATTTGAAATTACTACAGTTTTTAGTTTTCAGTTGGTTTGAGCTAACTTCGTTTTGTGAAGAAATTTCACGTGTTCCTGTGAATCTCCCTGGAGTTTCCAAAGTCTTTGTCAGATGTATTGTTAATCTTGTGCATTCTTTACTATACCAAGGGTATTCGTAGAATACTTGTACAATGAAATGAGGCTTACAATGAGTCTGTACGTAATCGAGGGACATTACGCCATATATTAGCAATTTCAAAATGGTCCCGATTGTCTTTGTATGAAAGTATGAAAGGTAAAACGTTACCCCTTTATTGCGAGTAAAAGTACACGTTGAAACTTTGGGCTGGAACTTTAACTTCTTATGTGCAACAGCTTTGCGAAACAAGTTTTACGGGGGCGTTACACTGCGCGGTTTCGTTCTGAGACTTGTTCGCGACACAAGTTTCAGAACGAAATTCCACCGTTTCAACGTGTGACACTTTGTCAGCTAACTGAAGTACAAAATCTAGAAAAGTACCATTTGACAGTTAAGTGAGGTAACTAAAAGTTTCGTGCAACTGTACAACTTGTTATGGTTGAGATTTTCTGTGTGGGAAGATGATGGGCACAGGTGTTACATCTTTAGGTAAATTCACAGTCATATGAGTTTTTATTAATCTTGGTTATGAGTAAACGACCTATGCATCTAGCATTAAATAAGGGCTCGAAGTAGACCAATGTGAGAAAATAAACCAAATTCTGAAACCAAATTTTGAATGGCTTGTCTTGTTCCTTTTCATAACTTGTCGTAAGACGTTCTGCAACGTAGCATCACGTGACGGCAGCCATGTTTGATGGAAGGAACACTACCATCGTTTTACATTAGAAAGACTTCAATTCTCAAGAGAAAAGAGAAAACCCTACCGTGACTTACATATAACTCCGGAGCCGGGAATGGCAATCTCAGTTGCACGGTTAATAGGAGGGCTCTCTCACCGGAACGCAACCAGTGCTTCCTGATACTTGGTTAGTTTAATCATAGGTTTCCAAAAACTTTTTTATTATTATTTTATTTCTATTCAAAAATATTGACAATTTTTTTTTCTTTTTGTAACACACATGCATGAATTATGAATAATTGAATGAATCTCAACTTGCCATGCACCGGGGCGATTATAAACCACGTGACTATTTCGGACCATAACTACTGCCACATGAGGAATGTCATGACTAATTCCAATATAATCTTTTTCATATAAGCCATTTAGTATTTATCCTATTCAAAATTTTCTTTTATAAAAGGAATTTAAAGCCTCTTGACGATATCAAAGACTTACCATATTAGAGAATTTGGATAATACCATATAAGGAAATAAGCTGATTTTTTGTATCAAGACTAAATAAGGTTACATATATCGGTGTTTTTTAATTTAATGTCTTTGTAAATCATTCTTCATCCTGTGGTTTTGTCTTGCTGGGCTTGTCACTTAGCTTTTCTGCTGTCTGAAGATTTTTCATTGGTTCATTTGAAGCCACCTTATTTGGAGCTTGATTTGGGGGCTGATCCATTACCTTATTTGGAGATGGAGCAGCTGCCTTATTTGGAGATGGAGCAGCTGCCTTATTTGGAGCTTGGTCCATTACCTTATTTGGAGTTAAAGCTGCTCCCTTAATTGGAGATTGCTGCATTGGCTTGTCGCGTACCTTGGAAGAAGCTTTGCTGGGTTCTTCCTCTTCATTTATTCCTTCGACTTTAAATTGTTTAAAAGATAAGATAAATACCTATTTAAACGTGAGGGTATTTGAAGCTAAAGGTGATAGGCAATAGGGGATAAGCGATAGGAGATTCCAAGGTCATTCCAATATCCAATTAAGAATATCAAATTACTTACTAGTAGTATATAATATAGGCCCGGGGGGGGGGGGGGGGGGGGGGGAGGGGTACTCGCATATATGAACTATACGGGGATGATCCGCTGAACAGGGTATGGTTTTTCGAGCTTCTTGTCATAAACAGGGTATGCAATTTCACTCAAGGTCCAAATTCTTCTTGAGTTTCTTGTCATATTCAGGATTTCTACTTTCGTATTGACTGAAACTGGTTACCATGGTCGTAAAAAAATGATACGTGAGATGACATGATAATTGAAACAGGAACTCAGTGCAATTAATTTTATCTTTTGTCATAAACAGGGTCTACAAATACGATTTTTTTGGTCATAAACAGGGTACCCCTTTCAAAATCCCAGCGGAACACCCCTACCCAAATTCTGGCGGAGTACCCCCCCCCCCCCCCCTCCCCGGGAATATAGGTAATAAAACACATCTGGAATAAGAAGATAGATACTTACATATCATGGGACCTTGGTTTGAACTTCCACCACCACAAGGGCCCCCACAGCATGGTCCCCCACAGCAAGGTCCTCCACAGCAGGGTCCACCATCACCAAAGCCCCCCATAGCAGGGAACCCCGGTCCTGGTTCAGGAAATCCCATACCGGGATAAGGCCCCATTCCAAACCCATCCATAGGACCAAAACCATTCATCAAATACGGTCCGCCAGGTGGTGTCACTTCAACCCGTCCCAAGCGTCCTCGAGGGAAGCAAAAGAAACAACGCCTTCGAAATGGTTTTTGCCTGTTTACCATAGGTTCCATCGGAGTAATCTTGACGGGACCACGCATGCCAAAATATCTGAATTTCATTGGTTTTGGTGCTGGCATCTGAGTTTGGATTTCGTCTTCTACATCGCCACTTTCTGCAGAGCCGAATTCCCCAGAACCTTCGTTATTTTCTAACTCAGCTGATGAACCTGACTCGCTCGTGTCTTCCTGGACTTTATGATCATCATCGTTCTCTTCTTTAGTCTCCTCATTGTTGTTTTTTGTACTTTTATCACTCAGTTTTTCTTGTTCCGCTGTCACCAAAGCGCAAAGAAGCAACACCAAGCCAACAGTGATAATTTTCATGATTTCTGTCATCTTAAAACAACATAAACAATAGGGAATTTAGAGGATAAAATGAAATATCTGTGGTGTGAGATTAACAAGTGATGAAGTCATTTCAAACAACGCTTCATTGGAGTGGGAAACTTTGAACTGCGCTAAAGTGGACGTGGAATAGCTTGAACCAGCAGGTTATAAACCCTGTAGATAAAGGTAGAAAGTCAGTTCACTATAATAAAACATTTATAACTGCTTTAAAATTGGCTATTTTTTTATATCGCTGCTTTATTGAGTTAAAAACATTTTTGCCAAGTATTCAAGGTTTTCACTTTTTCTTAAATTAATATGTTTGAAGCCAGAATTCTAGAGTAAAGAGGCACTTTGGATAAACAATTTTGTATCAATTACCTTTCAAAATCAATTATTCTTTATTAATGCGCTTTTTTTTTCTCGCTCTCATAAGACCATGGTCTTTCCTAAGAAGTTGCCTTTTATAGAGTAAACTAGATGTAAACTAGATTTTTATCTCAAAAGTCTTGGTGTCCCCACAACAGGATCGCCATATAACCTTGTTTTTTCTTAACAAGACAAAACATCCCATATCGTAAATATTTAATACCACCTTCTGAAGTGTATACTCTGAGATAATCGGTCAGTGTTTTGTGACCCGTTTTACCAGCCACCTTCAATAGTTTTGTGCCCTTTACATGTGGAACACTTACTACTCAGCCTTGTGTCCTCTCAAAGCCACGTCGAATTTGCTAGCAAAGGTTTACGTACGAGGAATCAACATTCTTTAGAGAATTAGGAAGAGAGTTTAGATCGTAAGAGAGACAAGGAGATGGCAAGATTGTCATTTTTTGTGTCTGTGTTTGCGTTTGTTTTGGTTATTGCCACACAAGCCAGACCAAACAAAAGGTTTGAAGATGAAGACTACGTTAGTGACATCGTAAAGAAAGGCGATATAACAAAAGGATCAAGTAAGACAGGTTAGTTTGAACGAAAGAGTATAACTCCCTAAAGCACCTAAATCACATTGCATTCTATAGATTACTTATTCCCAGATATCTAAACTTAAACGTTTTCTGCAATTTAAATCATTGCATGGATCTATAATGCTTAAAAAGTAAATTTTATTTGAATTTTGAAGACTTTAGAACATTTGATTTGTATGCATAAGTTTTCTTTATCATTAAAAACAAATTAAATTTTTGTCTGTTTTTTTTTTTTCTTTTTTTTTTTTTGATTTGAAAAAATTGAAGTGGATGTGAATATTTTCTAAGCTATGATAGTAATACAATATCTTATGAACACGTTATAAATCATTTATCGCAACAGCATCAGATTCAAAGAAAGCAAACAAGAAACAGTTTGTGATCGATGCCATTCACCACGGTCCATACCATGGTGGTCACTCCTGGGGAACCACTTCTCTGTGGCCTGGACACGGTATTTTTCCTGGCCATGGTTTCGCTGCTTCGCTCGGGGGAGGTTGGTCAGGCTATCCCAGCTTTAGTCACTACAAATCCAAAGTACCAAAAGGCAAAAAATCTGAGGTCAAGTCTTCTGCAGCCTTGAGTAAACGATGGTGGCCTGGGTACAGTGGTGGTTGGGGAGGTTGGGGCTTGGGTAATGCTGGATATCCCGGATGGGGAACGGGATTTGGGTATGGAGGGCCAGGAATTGGCTATGGTGGCTTCGGTGGATATGGATATGGTGGCTTTAGTCCTGCGTTCATTCGGTCTGCAATCCCCGCACCAGGAGCTGAGATTGTAGGCAGTAAGAGATGGTGGCCAGGATATTCAGGTGGTTGGGGTGGATGGGGAGTTGGTAATTCGGGATATCCTGGGTGGGGATCAGGATGGGCTCACGGATGGGCTAACCCGGGCCCTATTGGATGGGGTGCAGGACATGTAGGTGCAGGTCATGGATTCTATAGATCAAATATCCCGGAGGGTCCAGGAGGTGCATCTCCAGTGACGAGGAACTTTGTCGATGGGTATCATCCTGGAGTATATGGATGGGGAGGTGCAGCCTACGGAGGTTATGGACCGGGACTTTATGGTGGTCTATACGGCGGTCCAGATCCATATCCTGGGTCTTATGCAGGATCATACGCACATGGGCCATTTGGACCCTGGGGATTTGGTGGATTCTACCCTACTTCATTCCCTAACACCTTTATGGGCCCTGCTGAATTTGGTCCCTTTGGGAACCCTTCAGTATTTGGTCCCTTCCGTCGAACAAACGTGTCGCCAAACAAACAAAGCAAGAAGGACGAAAACCCCCAAAGTAGGCAGGTGATTGGCTATCATCCTGGGTGCTATGGATGGGGAGGGGTGGTATATCCAGGCTGTGGTTGTGGGTTTGGATATGGTGGTGTAGGGTATGGTGGTTGCGGTGGTTGTGGTGGTTGCGGTGGTTGTGGGGAATGTGGAGACTGTGGCTGCCGTTCAAAGACACCTAAGAAACAAACCGATAAAGATGTTCCGGCAAAAGCTCGCCAAGAGATCGAAAGCCCAGGGAATGAAGCTGGTGGACAAAGCTCGCTATTTGGGAACACATTCGTCGGTGCTGGTATGACAAGCCTTGGAGGAAATGACGCAACCACCGCCATTCCTGGAATACAAAACGACCTGACACAGCAGATAGAGAACTCTAAATCACAGTTCCCCGAATATTCGGCACAATATTCAACAGAGGACACCAACAACCCCGGAGAACTGATCCAGAATTTCCATCTTAATCCTGAAGGGGAAGGTCAAAATCTAGGCGACGCAGGAAACCCGCCAGCAGATGAAGGAAACGGCTTTACGACAATGGGTGAAATGCAATCCAGAAGAACAAACATACCAAATCAGGAGGGTGCCAGAGCGACCAAGAAACAGTCAGTAGCTTATCCTATCCCATTGGGACAGAATATAATGCCCTTGTATAATACGCTGGCACATCCAATCGTACCTCTTCAGCATTTTGCTGCAGTAAGTCTTTGTTTTCTTTATACAACCCTTAACACTTATTTCAATAAATATGACATCAGTACGGTATGATGGCATCCTATGTTGCTATGTTATAAACGTAGTATGTAGCTGTGACACAATTTGACGTGTACACCGCAGCTTTGATCCCACAGTAACATCCATCTTATTATAATCAAATGTTATGCCAAGATACTTTGTATAACATTATCAACTTTGCATTTGTTATTATCTTAGGTCCCTCACTATCCCCTGGGTTACGCCGCAGCTTTGATCCCACAGTACCATCCAGCCCACAACATCCATGTTGGATCACCGAGCGTTAATGTTGATGTGCAGACAACTCGAGAACATGTGGCCAAAAATCCTGAAAATGAAGAAAAGGTAGGTGCAGATTCTACGGATTGTAGCGTGTATCTGGGAGTAGATGCTTTATTACCGTTTTCGTATCGCTTAACTGACCTTACTTTATATAAATAAGATGTCGCCTGTGAATCAACCATCAACTCAAGCACCAAACATGAGCTGAATATATTTTAATCCAAGTTTTTTCTTTGCCACGAGGGCTTTCCCCTGATTTTGTTTGTTTTACCCCTCCCTAGAATCGACATGTGAGTTGAGTGTAGTTAGTGTAGTTTGCAGGAGGATCCAGAATGATTTCAAGGGGACTGGCTATTGCCTACTAAGGCATATGATAGTGCCCTTTTTAGATATTGCTATGGGTTGCTATGGGTAGCGTTCTGTTGATATTATTAATTATTGATACAATGATTAGTATAAGTGTCATATAATAAGCCAGTTGTTAGTGTCATATAATAAGCCAAATGAAGTAACATCTCATGTGGCACTTCCCCGCCCTATTAATTAAGCGAAGCAGTTGTGTAAGCTCTTGCTTTCCAAGCGGATTTTCAATACATCAAAATACATTCATAATATCAAGCTCTGCATTTTGGGCTTTACTTTTACACAACAGCTTCGCTTAAGGAGGTCAAGCTCACGTGGCCTGTTAGTACCAGCTAGTAGCCATTTCAGGCCATTTCAAGCAAAAGCGCCTTCTCTCATTAATCAGCTATGTTTGTTCAAATTAAGTCTAAAGGAAAGCTTCGTCGACTGGTGAGAGATTTGACTGAAATACTTGAAAAGAAAAGTGAAACAAAGGCCAAGCGACAACTCCCACCGAACCTGTACAGAACCCAGCGCTTCGTAGCACCATCAACTAGGTTGAATAACTAAGCTTATGTTTCACGTTTGCTAAAGGTTTTGCAGGCAAATGATAGATTCTATCTTACAAAAAATTCTCTTTTACGACCTGCTTGTGTCATCAAATTTTGACTAGACCAAAATGGTGCCCACTTATTTGATTGTAAGTATGATAAAAATTCATCACATTTGCTGTTTTTATTTGCAAATGTTTTTTTACCCCTTTGTTTCCTCCATCCGCCGTTGACCAAACTGTTCATTTGCCTGGATATCTTTGGCTGAACGTAAATAACAAGGATACGCGGCTCTGTTGCACAGTGACATCTTTATGGAGCCGTAAGTTGTTTGCGAAGCCGGCGTTAAGTGCAAAACAAGTATCACGAGAAATGTCAAACGGTAAATCAAGTTCCTCGTGAAACTCGTTTTGCAGCAAAAGTTTTAACCTTTTAGAGAGAAGCTTTCTCTACATTAAAGCTTCATAGAGGCAAGACGGAAAACGTTACACCTTGCAACTCAACTTAAAAACTGCGTGACTATTGCATGCTAGTTCCAGCAAAGTTTTACTGTGTAACAGGGCTTGAGCCACATTGATATTAACGTTGATTTTCTTTTAAAAACTTTAAATACCAAACTTTTCATATGCCCTATATTTATCACTTTTCCATTTATATTCGTGTACTCATATTTTTCATTCATGTACATTCCTTTCATATTCATCCTTCAAATATTTTTACATATGTTTAGCCAAGTACATTATTTTCAAACAAACGTTAGTAATATCATTTGACAACATATCCTATTAATGACGTTTTTCTCATGGTTACCAACACGGTTTTAATGTTTTCGAAATGACAACTGATAGACCCTTGTCACGGTAGCCGCGTGACATAAGATATTTGATGTATTGATGGTTTTCAACCATTCCCAAGAGAATTAAATAACAAAAGACTTGGCGGCCATGTTGGAGGATATAACAGAAGAACTAATTGACAATTCTTTTGTTAAGTTCCTCCAACATGGCCGCCGTGAAAACCATCAATTAGAAAAGAAGTTTGCGATTAAATCGGTCATATTAATAATGGAAAAATTTCAAAGTTTCGTAGACATTGCACATAAACTGAGGAATCCAAGCATTTATCGTTTTCATGTTTACATTTCTTTACAAAAATTTCACAAAAATACATGAATTCAAAAATTCAAATCTTCGTCAGTTTAAGTGCAATGTCTACAAAACTTTGCAATTATACTATTATCAATGTGACAAATGTAATCTTAAACTCGTCACGCTACCGGGACAAGTGTGCATGACAGATAGCGTTTATTCACAGATTTTTCAATCTTCATTTTGGGTAAATTACTTTCTAAAAGTAAGAAGGAATGTTTTTAACGAGGAAAAGAAAGAAACTTGCCATTTCGAAAACATTGTGACAAAAAATTGAGGCATAAATGTCATGACTATAAACAAGTAGTTATTGCTATGGAAACATTAAAGTGAAATAAATCAATGTACGAGTCTTTTGTATTGATTTTTTTTTTTTCTCGTACAACATTCCTTCTTTCAAATAGAACAGGCTTACTTTATCCTTGAAGTCGTCTAAAACACGTACTAAAACTGACAGAAAAACGCTTGTCCAGACAAAATTTAGGAGTCAAAACTAGGCATTTGATTGGTTACACGCCGTGTCCCTGCGAACACATTGATTGGATAAACCCTGAATTTGTTTTTTTTGGGGGGGAGGGGGGGGGGGAGATTGAAAAGTAACAAGTTTTCAAAGTACCAAAGGCTCGCTTTTCAAGGAGGTTCGGGCCGAGGCATGCTCTAACGATTTTACTTTGTATCATGCATAGATATTATGTACCAAACTCTGGAGGAAGACCATATGATGCAAGGTAAGATGGTAATTACTAAACATTGGCATCACGTTCAAAGTAAAAGGGGTTACTTGCCCAGAGTCATTCTTTTAAATTAGAGGGACACAGCGGAGTCGCTTACGAATCTGGAGTTTTTCCACAGAACCTTAATGTATCGTCAACTTTGCACTGACGTACCCTAACAAAAACAATACCATCACAGACATAAACAGCAACAGCAACAGCAACAGCAACAGCAACAGCAACAGCAACAGCAACAGCAACAGCAACAGCAACAGCAACAGCAACAGCAACAGCAACAGCAACAGCAACAGCAACAGCAACAGCAACAGCAACAGCAACAGCAACAGCAACAGCAACAGCAACAGCAACAGCAACAGCAACAGCAACAGCAACAGCAACAGCAACAGCAACAGCAACAGCAACAGCAACAGCAACAGCAACAGCAACAGCAACAGCAACAGCAACAGCAACAGCAACAGCAACAGCAACAGCAACAGCAACAGCAACAGCAACAGCAACAGCAACAGCAACAGCAACAGCAACAGCAACAGCAACAGCAACAGCAACAGCAACAGCAACAGCAACAGCAACAGCAACAGCAACAGCAACAGCAACAGCAACAGCAACAGCAACAGCAACAGCAACAGCAACAGCAACAGCAACAGCAACAGCAACAGCAACAAGCTAAGAGAAGCAAAGCAGTAACAACAACAACGCAATACAATCAGCAACAACATATATCATTAAAATACTCTTATAGTAGTCAATTCAAAAAGGGGCTGCAAGTTTCAAGAGATAACCTGTTTCTTTTTGTCTTCTAGACCGCGATATTACATTCCAAGTGTAGCCAACAACGTCGTGGGCCAACCACGCGGCAGGTTAGGAAATCAAAGATACTTTACACTCTTACATAGCTACTTTAATGTTGCGAAACATCAATAGTACATTAACAAATAATAAGGGCTAAATCCTCATTTTAGGCCAAAAGCCTTGTATCTTTGGAATACTCTTTACGTCTTGACAAATGAGATTCGAGTTATCGAGGGACAAATTATAAAAAAAGGACGTCAAGAGAACTGAAAAAAAAAAACCCACTTCGAGTTACCTAGGGTTTGAGTTATCGGGATTCTACTTTATATCTTTTAGTAATTTTTTGTTTTTGTTTTACAGGTTTTCAATGCCAAACCAAGCATTGTGGCGTAGCATGCCAAGTCAAGCATTCCAGAGTCGTGCACCATATACAATGCAGCAGCAAAGTGCAATGCAAGCCATGCAGCGATCTGCCATGAATCAGTTCAGAGATCCCCCTCCACTTACCACCAGCCAGATTGCCAAGATGGCGGGAATAAGTGTTCCAATTGCCATACAGCCAGGTACAGGGCTTATCGGTACGAACTCGATTTGACTTGTTTTCATTGTTACGCGCTGATTGAGACAACAGTCGTGACAGAGAAATCGGGGAAATAGACTAAGACTGTCAATCAAATAGATTGTTCTGTATCTTTACATACTCTGACTGATTGTCGGTAGTGTATTGCTCAATTTTCCTGTCGTGACTGTGACCTCGATCAGCGCGTAACAATGAAAACAGTGGTAAAATATACGAGTAGATGTTGCTGGATGACCACGGATGACCACGGTCACGTCTCAATCAGATATGTGTATTCTAATGGTGTAGGACCTAGCGTATCTCCATTAATCACTCGTTTTTATCTATTCCCAAGGGTTAAACAAGAGAGGAAAACGTACAACGAAGAAGAAGACCAAATCCACCAAAAGCCAAAAGCGGTTTTTCCTTGCATCTCCATTTGGTGGGCAAATGCTTTCAGGAATGCAATTGGCGCCCGCGATTCCTATGGCCAGTTATGCACCACAACAACCTGTTTCCCATAGCCCATTCCTTATTCCGTCACCAGCTGGTGTAAGCCCAATTTTCCATCAACCTCTCACTGCCTATCCTGCTGCAGCATTATCAGAATCCCGTGCGCCAATGGGAGTTCCATATTTTTCGGGCGTTAGATTACCACCTCCTCAAAACCCGGTTCCTCTCTCTACTTCTGGTATACTGTCTCAATCAATGCCTGCCGTATCAAGACAAGGTAAGATATTAACTGTTTTCCAAACGGAAAGCTGCTTATACGTGATAGAATAAGTGATTGCTTAGTTACTTATTGTTTAATATTTAAGGTGTGCCCAATCAAAACCCTTCAGATATAATGCGAAACTGGTTTTCCTCGCCCATGCAAGAGAGCCAAGCATTCACGAGTCAAGGTAATAATGATCATTGTAATGATTCTTACCAAACCTTCAATTTCTTATCCATGCCCTGAAACAACCTCTGGGCTGATCTAAGTCAGGGCATGGCTAACTCACAGATCCGACCCTGAAACAACCTCTGAGCTGATCTAAGTCAGGGCATGGCTAACTCACAGATCAAACCCTGAAACAACCTCCGGGCTGATCTAAGTCAGGGCATGGCTAACTCACAGATCCGACCCTGAAACAACCTCTGGGCTGATCTAAGTCAGGGCATGGCTAACTCACAGATCTAACCCTGAAACAACCTCTGGGCTGATCTAAGTCAGGGCATGGATAACTCACAGATCCAACCCTGAAACAACCTCTGGGCTGATCTAAGTCAGGGTGTGGCTAACTCACAGATAGAACCCTGAAACAACCTCTGGGCTGATCTAAGTCAGGGCATGGCTAACTCACAGATAGAACCCTGAAACAACCTCTGGGCTGATCTAAGTCAGGGCATGGATAACTCACAGATCCAACCCTGAAACAACCTCTGGGCTGATCTAAGTCAGGGCATGGCTAACTCACAGATCCAACCCTGAAACAACCTCCGGGCTGATCTAAGTCAGGGCATGGCTAACTCACAGATCCAACCCTGAAACAACCTCTGGGCTGATCTAAGTCAGGGCATGGCTAACTCACAGATCCAACCCTGAAACAACCTCTGGGCTGATCTAAGTCAGGGCATGACTAACTCACAGATCAAACCCTGAAACAACCTATGTGTTGATCTTAGTCAGGGCCAAGTAAGCTTACGATATGAAAAAGACAAGCACAGGATAGGGGGGGGGGGGGGGGGGTGAGAAAAGGATTGTTGGGTCAAGGGTTGGGTCAAATGTTGGGTCAAATGATACTGGGATCGTTTGTCATGTATTAATGCTATAACCATTGCGATGCTTGTGATGCTTGTGCAGCTACCTGATTTGCATGCACATTCTATGTACTGAAATATCTTGGTTCAAATCTCTTAACAGGATCCCCAGAGTCTAATGTTCAGAGTTCAGACAATGGTTTATCGTCTGTGCTTGGGGGTCAAATGTCGCCTGAACAAAACTTCATCATGCAGCCTGAACAACCTATGCAAGCCAACCCACAAATGCGTTCTAGTCTGCAAATGCAATCCAGTCCACAAGTGCAAGGAACGCCCCAAATGCCTTTACTACAACAAAGATTTGCGGTGAGCAGATTTTCATTCTATTTCTGACAATGCTTCCCATTCACTCGTGCGAAATAGAATAATTCGTCGCAACGAAGAACGAAAGTAGGCTTTCGAACGTCAATCAAAGCGTTTCCATGACATTCCATATGAATGGGTTTTCTGTTTTCCTGCACCATGGAAACGCTTTCATTGACGTCTACAAAACCTATATTGTCTGCATCTCCTATAGTCTAACATGCAATGCTGGTATTTTAAAAAAAAAGGGGAAAAATTTAAAACTTACTCTTTTTTTTCATTTCTAGTCCGTTTTGCGACAGGGTTTTGGAAGCAAGAAGTCTGCAGTTCCAAGTAAAAAGACAAAGCACCAATAATGAAAAAAATAGCGTAAATTAATATATATAACAAATACATATACAAAAAATATCACAAAAATATCACTCATCTCTTCTAGTTGGAGGGAGAAAGCTAGTTGACACATTTCGTCATGAAATACGAATGAATTTGTATTGGTTAATAATGATTTATTATTTATTAGTAAATGTATATCTTTAAGAGTAGATAAAACATAGAGTTGTTTTCGTATGAGAGGGAAACATATGTTACTGACATACAGAAAGTGGATGTTACGACATGCCGTAACATTAAAATGGCTTCTCATTGTCTTCCCGTACTTCATCCAATCAGAACACGTAGTTACGGTTACGGTAATTTTGCCCTATAGTTTCCCACTCATACGATAACCGCTCTACAAGAGAAAATGAACCAAGAGAAGAAATATCTGGAATTGATGCTTTTAACCCTCATATAGGCACTGTTTGATCTTATTTCTAGGATCACATTTGTAGCCATCGTTTGCTTTTCTGCACGCGCGTCGCGTGGTGCACTTAGAGTGATAGAGCACGGGGATTCTAAGTCTTTTCTATTGCTCTATTAATATCTTTGGCCAGTTTATATCTTATGTACACGATGTAGCTTGAATGAATTCAACATGGTAGATCGATGTTCCTATTGCAAAGTTAAACAATAAAATAAACTTGTTTGGTATATATCATGTTACTCCCGCACAATACAACGACGCTTCATGTTTCGATACCCAATAACCAAGATAAGGATACAAGGGAACCATGGTTATATGTGGCTTCATTTTTCGATACCCAATAACCAAGATAAGGATACAAGGGAACCCATGGTTATGTACAGGTTCGTGTCGAGAGATGTTCCTTTTTGTGATAGATATATCCCAAATTTGTACACAAAAATATGATCACGGAGGGAGGGGGGGGGGGGGGGGGGGGTACTCTCCTATATTTGCTATACGGTACCTGCCGCCAAACAGGGTATGGTTTTCAGTGATCATTGATTTGTAGCACCAGTGATTTGTATATCGCTTGTTTGTTTGCCTTTAAAAGTTTATTCGTCCGTCTGTTTATGTCTCTTTTATTTTTTGTTCTTTCTGCCTGTCTGCTCCTAACTTCGCACGCTTATCATAAGTTTTATATTGTGGCGAAATAATGAAATAAAGAAAGAAGAAAAGAGAAAGAAACTGAAACAGTTCCCGTAAGGTCCTGCCAAGTCCCATATTTGAATGGGATCTTTGAGTAGAGCCCAGCCCCCATCTTGCCCCCAGGGTGCCCATTGTACCACGTCACATGTTATTGTCCCTGGTGAGCACAAGGTTCTAATATGGACGCTGGAATCAAGCGAAAACACTTCCAAATTGAGGATGAATTCGGTAAAACTAAGGTAAAAATATTAAACAATTCGACATTTTAGCTGTTTATCTATAATCCTTGTAATTTTCAACAAAATATATAAAAAACTTTAGGTAAAATTTGCCATTCTTGGTTTGCGGGTGATCTAGTGTTTACAAGAAAAGCAGAAAACCTGTTCATGAATTTAAGTTGAAAAAACTCAAAAATGCCATGATATATTTTCATTTTTTCGTTCATAGAAGCATGCAGCAGATGCAGAACCTCCAAAGACCACTATCGTATTTACACTTGACGAAAAAGTGGGAGCTTTAGTTAGAGCTCTGAAACTATTTGAGGTGAGTTTGTGAAAATTATATATTATATTAACTTACATATAATAAAATCTTTTCGCAATTAATAGTAATTCCCCCCAAAAAATCTTAGAAATGATAAATAAATGTCGCAAAATATAGATGAAATATCGAATTACCAATTGATTATTTATTGCTAACAGGTTGTTTAATAAAATTATTATTTATTTGTACTATTTTTTACAATGAATATATGTATTAAGCTTATACGTGTTGTTCTTTAGATGTCTCAGAGCCAGGATTGACACGTAGTTCATTTGTAATTCAAAATCTGTTCAGTTTGGAACTAATTAAGGTGGCTGGACCCCCCACGCTTGACCGCTACCTTCCACGTTTGGAAAACGCTGTTGCATAAACGTGTTTTATCCGATTGCAAATCTTTTTTGCACATAAGTCACATAAAGATCGAAGTAATGTTTGATGCAGTTTTTAATGAGATTGGACGTCATAACACATGATAATGATGAAATATTTGTTTTTGTTTAGAGAACGATTTTAGCCTTGCAGAGCGTTCAACACTAAAATGCTTCATACCACATAATTATACACTAGATGCCTCCATTTGTGGGGATTTTTGAAAAAATCTATCTACCTAATCCTGAGATATTTGAGATTCTTTAAATTTGTTTGGTAATGATCATAACATCAAATTCTTTCGCACCATGTACAGTCTCATCTCGCTTGGCTGCTTTCCGATTTACTCCCGAAGTATGGTGATAAACAGTTTTTTTTATTAAAACGTTTGTCATGCTGTACTTTGTCAGTGTGAGTGAATAGAATCGGCGAACATGCCTCAAATAAAAATTGTGTGACTTATCTCGAGCATATTTTATCTCCTTCAATGTTTATTGCTATACTTTGGTAGCAAATTGGAAAGCAGCCAAGTGAGATGAGATTGTGCATGGTGTGAAAGAATTTGATGTTATGATCATTAGCAAACAATGGAATTCCCAGAGCATCAAATCGTTGGGAAACGAACAATGTTTTTTGTATTTCTCGTACGCTTTAGATCGCTTTAAATGAGTTCAATAGTCTTGCAATTTTGTGTAATATTAGTTTAAGTTTTAATTTGTGTCCTGACGTAGTTTTGAGAGAAATTATCAACGAATTTTAGAATAATGGAAGATCTAGTAAGATTGCCTAGAACACTGCGATGAAAAATGCGCATGAAATGTTTACCCTGTCTTATGCATTATGCGTTTTCACAAAATCGCATAAGTCGATTACCTTCAAAATGTTTCTTTTAAGACTAGATAGAGAGTAAAACTAAATGAGCAATGACTTTTGTGAATATATAGCTCTGAAATATTAATTTCGGCCGTATCAAATCCATTGTTTAGTTTTGAAGTAGATTATGCACTATATTTAAAGAATCTCAAATATCTCATAAATGGCTAGATAGATTTTTTCAAAAATCCCTACAAATGGAGGCATCTAGTATATAATTATGTGGTATGAAGCATTTTAGTATTGAACGCTCTGCAAGGCTAAAATTGTTCTCTAAACAAAAACAAATATTTCATCATAATCATGTGTTATGACGTCCGATCTCATTAAAAACTGCATCAAACATTACTTCGATCTTTATGTGACTTATGTGCAAAAAAGATTTGCAATCGGACAAAACACGTTTATGCACCAGCGTTCCAAATGTGGAAGGTAGCGGTCAAGCGTCAAGTCAAGCCACCTTAAATATCTTTTACCAAACGTTTATAAATTTGCATATAGCTATCCGTTAAAAAACAACACAATAACGTAACGAAATCATTAATAAGAACACACAACACTATAATGCTACACAATATTAATAACACTTGCTGTTTATTAACATGTTATGCAATGAAAGAATAGAAAACTTGATTGCTGTGTGCGGTCATAATTGGTAAAATTTGAAAGTAGTTTTGATAATCAAACTGCCCTTTGGCGAACTCGTGGATACTAATTGCACTTTCCAGTGATTGGGCTCTCTTTGTCCTTATGCTTGTTGACATTTGAAGGTTTCAAAGTATTTCACTCAATTTCATTTCATTGGGATTTTAGTTTAGGCGTCAATCGTATTATTTTACTGCAACTTGCATCTTTCCTTGATTATTTTGATATAAATATAAGACTCTGAATATAACTCTGAATATAAGACTAAGTACGAGTGTGCACATGCACAATAGGTCCACACAGTGCTAGAAATATCCTACATGAATCATCAGCTGTTCATTTTGTTATATAAATAGCGAAAGTAGTCTATACTGAATAAGAGCTGTGTGCTTGTTAGTGTCGTGTAACGTTCGTAATCAGATGACGTAAGACGATTGATAAACATTTAATTATCGATTTGCTAGTTAACATCTTAGTGAACGAGTGTGAGCGAGTGAAACATTTGCATATTCAGACCCCTCACAATAACTCGTTTCTACTCTTCGCGTATCCACTAGTTAAAAAGCACCAAAGTTACGGGAGACCAAAGTTGGCTTATTTTACATTGTATGTTGATCCAGGCATGCTGTTACTTGTTGTTTCTAAGTTCTCTCTGGGAACTCGAGGCTTTTTCTCTGAGTTCTCTGATTTTTCCCCCTCATAAAAATCAACTATTAATTCCAATTTAGATGTTGGGTCAAAAGATTACTAAGCATAAGACTCAGAAGACTATCAAACAATTTGGCTCCCTGCAAATGACAAACAATAATTTCCCATTTTTTAGTGATATTTTTATGGGATAAGGTTGCAACTGGGACGTAAGTTCTGTTCCTTTCTCCAGTCACATCCCATTTTATTTTGACTTATTGTGCTAATGCATCTAAAATTAATCTAAACTAAACTTAAACATTGTTGTGGTACCTTCCACAGGAGCATCAAGTCAACATGTCCCACATCGAATCCCGTCCATCCAAATCCTCCAAAACGAGGTACGATTTTTTTGTTGACTGTGAAGGTCTGAATGGGAACAAGCTTAGCCAGTTTGTTGAATCACTGAAAGAAAAAGCAGCGAGCATCACTATCCTTTCTGATGATGAAGGCTCAGGTAATGAATAATGAACATTCTGTTAGTACATGTAGATGAGTGAAAAACATTTGATATAGTATGTCTGGGACAAAGACACCTGAAAGCAACATTGTTGCAATAACTTTTATATTTCAATTCTAAACTTATTAAAACCTTGGCAAGAAACACATAACCATGGTATTCAAAATCCTATGCTTTTACTTTTTCTGATTGTTATAATTTTGGCAAGCGAATGACATCACGAATTTGGTGAAAAAATTCAAATTTTCTCTATGAGCAAAATGACCAAAAGAACTTAACAGGATGACATAACAATCTCGGAAAACTTTTTTGTACAATAATTTCAATAGATTTCATTTTTGATGATCATATATTTTTCATTTGATGTTTTTTTAAAACTTACAGTATTTATTAAGCCATTTTGTTTGGTATTTAGTAACAGTTATTGAGAGCCTTGAGAGCATCTTGCATTGTCCATAGTAATATTCCTAACAGTGTTAATAGTATTTAACCAATAATCCCATGATATAGTGTGTAATATTGATACAGTTATTAATTTTTGGATAATTTTTTTTGTCTGTGTCTTGTGGTGTTGGGTCTTCATTAAGGCTCACAGTCAAAGTATGACGATGGTAAGTTTTGCAAGAAATTTATATTTCCTGCTTAAACATCACTGTAACCTGCAACTCTGTCTCTAATGTACGGTACATCTGTTAGTGCAGTTCTTTCAGTAATGTTAATCACACTAATTATAATACTTATAAAGCTTAAATGTAGCTAATCTCTTGATATAAGATGGTGCTAAATTAGGTAATGTTCCTTGCAACTTGTCTCACAATTTTGTTCTGCTATTAATAAAAAAGTGCAGTGCAATTGTTACAACCGACAGCAAATGTTACACAAAGTTATTCTTCATGTCAGCTTTTTTCTTTTATTCAACTGTAATGGACTAAGGTGATCAATTATGCACAATGAACTTTTATTGGTTGCCAATGATTGCTTACTATATATCAATGATGTAACTTTTAGGAAGTGACAGGGGAGTATTATTCATATGCAACTACCAACTGATAAGTCAAAACATGACAAACTTTGTCCTCAAAGTATCTGACCTTCTTACCACCTGAAACCAGAATTCAAGACACAGACACACATACAACCTCCTAGATCCTTTAAGCTTACAAAATAATGCTAGTTGCCCGGCCCCCAGTGAAAACACAGATATTAGGCAGATTAAGATTCCAGTTTTTTCTTCCCGCAAACGGCAAACATGACCACGTTTTCATCGTTTCCCTACATTTCACTTTACCTTTTGCAAACCTTCTCGACAACGACACATCTTCTTATTTTTATCTTCTTCTTGGAGATTTTTATGATTCCTTTCACTAATTTTAAGGAATTATTTAATGGTCAACTGATGTTTCACGTTTGCCATTAACGAAATTCTTAAACTCTCTATTATTACCCGAAGTGGCATCTATTTATATATGTAACCAATTTCTGGTGCAGCTGATTGTCTTGCAGCAAATTTGCAAAGCCAGTTTCAAGGAACATTTCCTTGTGTACCACAGACTAACCACTTTTACTAAAGGACAACACATGTATACTCTTTCAATAAAAACACTCTGTCCCATCTTGTCATGCTCACTTTTGTCACTTTGGACATTGAAAAAAAAAATCAGTAAAGAATATTATATAAAATATCAATATAAACAACAGCTTTCTTATGAGTGGAAAATGAAATGGAATGTTCGTAGCCACGCTGATTAGCTGTAGCATATCTTACAGTTAGCCGTAAGGGTGAATATTATTGGAAGTCAATGGGAAGGCACTGAAAATCAATGTTGTGGTATGACGTCATACCTCGTATATGAGTTACATGTCTGTTTTGTGTGTTTCCCACTGATATTAAAACCACTCCAACAGCCACCAGTACAATGTTAGTATTTAAAAAAGCGCTTTCAATGCGTTGCAGAGACAAGTAAGCACTTAGGGACAGACCATTGGATTTTTGAGGGGGGTGGGAAGGGGGGTTGGGCAAAATCCCAAAACAAATTTGAGCACAGCTTTGAAGAGTGAAAAAAAAATCATGCATAAGACAAGTGCCAGAAAAAATTCCAAATTCTGTCCAAAAAAAAGTCCTTCACAGCCATGAGACGTAAAAAAATTCCTGCACAAAATAAATTGCCCAACCCCCCCCCCCCCAAATCTAATGGTCCGTCCCTTAGATTGCCATTCAAGCAACCAAAATAAAGTTGCAATCATTTTGCAAGAGCTTGGAAATGTGGCCTTTGGTACTTTTGTAATTATTGAACCTGTGCATGTATACATGTATAGAGTGTGTTCATGGCAGCCATGTTAGTTGGTTAAACAAAAGGAATTTTTTCCCTTGGGAAATAAGTTTTCTTGTCATGCAAAAATATTGCATTGTTTCTGGCACCAACGTGGCTGCCGTGAACACACTCTATTGAATATGTTTTTCTAGTCATTTGGGTATTTATCAATACTGTTGTTAAATGAAGCATTTGGGTATTGTTTCCTAGTGCCATGGTTTCCACAGAAGATCTCAGATATTGACAAGTTTGCCAACAGGGTTCTCAGCTATGGTGCAGAACTAGATTCAGATCACCCTGTAAGTACAAGCTCATAATTTTATTAACTACAGCAATTTTTAAATGACAAAAAAAAAAAGTGGTGCCATATGCTTTGAGTACATTAGTACAGGCCAGAAGTTTTTTAGGGTCAACTGCGTGTGTCGCACATGAACCCCTCGCACGAGATCCGTTCATATGCATGGGATCCAACCGTACGTGTTTATCCCGTCCGTACGAAGGGGAAAAGTTACTATGGATAGCTTATAATGATTTAACCCCCAGTGTTGTATATGATCATACAGTCTCGTATTGCAAAAATCGTAAAATCGTAAAATCGTAAACAAGTGTTTTCGCATGTATGAGAGGCTAGTCAGTCCAGAACAATAGTTATTCAAATTGCCCACTTTAGAAACGAATGAGGAATGGAAATGAGTTTTTAGAATTATCCTAGTAAAAAAACAAACACCATAACAAGAAAGAGTATGTTGAAATTAGCAAATTTCTGGAGTTTCAAGATTTTGGGTTTCATACTTTTTGTTTAGCAACCTCCCAAAAATCTTAAAAATTACAAAGAAATGTATGGTTACTGGGGACTTTTGTCCTCTGGGATGCTGTAGGTCAAGGCATAGATAACTCACTGAAATTGAATTGAAAGTTAATGTGAATATTTTGTGGAGGGAGGTCAAAACCAGATAATTTCCAGAAATCAAACCTGAAATCCCAGAGGAAAAAAAAAGAAAACTGCACTAGTTACTGCTAAGCCACCCTTGATTCCTTCTTAAAGTAATGAATCACTTTGTATTTCAATGTAGGGATTTACTGATCCTGTGTACAGAGCCAGAAGGAAAGAATTTGCAGACATTGCATTTAACTACAGACAGTGAGTATACAGCTGTACCAGGGGATCCCAGAACATCCATTAGATTAACATCATAATACCATGTGTGCTGATGTTGACAGTATAATTTTTACATTTAACTATAATTAATAGTTAAAAGCAGATATTCACAGATATTTTTTTACTACAAATGGTCTTCATACAGCCCTGTAGTATCATCTAGTGTTAAAAAAATACTAATACCTTACCAACCACTTGACAATACCTTACCAATCACTTATCAATACCTTACCAACCACTTACCAATACCTTACCAACCACTTACCAATACCTTACCAATACCTTACCAATACCTTACCAACACCTTACCAACCAATTACCAATACCTTACCAATCACTTGCCAATACCTTACCAATCACTTACCAACACCTTACCAACCACTTACCAATACCTGACCAACCACTTACCAATACCTTACCAACCACTTACCAATACCTTACCAATCACTTACCAATACCTTACCAACCACTTACCAACACCTGACCAACCAATTACCAATACCTTACCAACCACTTGCCAATACCTTACCAACCACTTACCAATACCTTACCAACCACTTGCCAATACCTTACCAATCACTTACCAATACCTTACCAACCACTTACCAGTACCTTACCAACCACTTGCCAATACCTTACCAATCACTTACCAATACCTTACCAAACACTTACCAATACCTTACCAACCACTTACCAACACCTGACCAACCACTTACCAATACCTTACCAACCACTTGCCAATACCTTACCAATCACTTACCAATACCTTACCAACCACTTGCCAATACCTTACCAATCACTTACCAATACCTTACCAACCACTTACCAATACCTTATCAATCACTTACCAATACCTTACCAACCACTTACCAACACCTTACCAACCACGTACCAATACCTTACCAACCACTTACCAATACCTTACCAATACCTTACCAATACCTTACCAACCACTTACCAATACCTTACCAATACCTTACCAACACCTTACCAAACACCTTACAAACGTCTTTAATACCAACCAATTAAGGAAACCTTACAAACCAATCAAATCACTTACTGACACCTTACAAACCATTTACGAACCAGTTACTGACACCTATAAATCACTTACAAACCTTTTACTGAGTCCTTAAAATATCACTTACAAACCTTTTACTGACACCTTACAAATTACTTACAAATCACTTACTGATACCTTACCAACCACTTACTGACACCTTACAAACCTGACTTACCATGCACTTACATTACCAACCACAGTGTCGATTGATCTCTAGCCATGCAACATGCTGCATAATAATGGTATTTTTTGTACACAATGGCAAAATAGATCAGAATGCATCTTGCTTATCAAACTCAGAAACTATAAAATAATATATAATCTTATGTGCTTTTAGTGGCCAGCCAATCCCAAGAGTGACGTACACAGAGGAGGAAATCCGTACCTGGTAATAAAGGAATGATGTATTTCAAATAGCATAACACAGATTCCAAAGTATTGTGCATCAAACTCGAGGCTCAGTGGATAACAATTTGATGTCAGTTCCTTTTTATAATTCATTTGAACCATATACAGAAACCATCAATTTTATCAATACCCTAAAGCCATCACACCAACCAGTTGGCTCTGTTGGTTAAGCATTGGATTTCTGTGAAGGAGGTGTTAGTTCGAGTCCCAGTCGGCCCTCTGGGCTGACCTAAGTCAGGATATGGTGTACTCACAGATAGAACCCTGAAAAAACCACTGGGGGATGATCTAAGTTAGGGCACAGCTTACTCACAGATCAAACCCTGGAACAACCTCTGGGCTGATCAAAGTCAGGGCACAGCTAACTCACATTTCAAACTCTGAAACAAACTCTGGGCTGATTTAAGTCAGGCCCAGCTTACTCACAGATCGAAGCCTGAAACAACCTCTGGGCTGATCTAAGTCAGGGCATGGCTAACTCACAGATCGAACCCTGAAACAACCTCTGGGCTGATCAAAGTCAGGGCACAGCTAACTCACATTTCAAACCCTGAAACAAACTCTGGGCTGATCTAAGTCAGGGCACGGCTAACTCACAGATCAAACAACTGAAATAACCTCTGGGCTGATCTAAGTCTAGGCACAGCTAGCTAAAAATGCACTTGTAACCGAGATTAGATTAACCTGCATGGTGGCTCTGGGGGAGGGGGATTGGGGAGGAGGGGAGGAGGGAGAAGGAGAGCCTGCCGGCAACCCCTAGGTTTTTTGGTTACTTACACCCAAATACGTGCGCGTAATTCTATTGGCCGAAACAGAATAGAGAGTTGAAAGTCAAACAGGCTAGAGAGTTGAAAGTCAGGGTTTTTTGTACTTGCAGGGATTTGGTGTTTACTGAACTAACCAAACTCTACCCAACCCATGCTTGCCGTGAGCACAATTTTGTGTGGCCACTTCTAGTGCAGAACTGTGGATACAGGTGAGACTAACAAGACCTATCCGGGCCGATCCAAACACGTGTAAATGACGTCAATGTGTTTGATTGACAGCAGTCTATTGCAAAGTGCACGTCACGATTTTTATCTGGGGTGGCCATGTAGCAATGCAAATGGTAGTAAAGTATTGATGTATGATTCTGAATATTTCTACTGCCTGACACCAGAAATCAAGATATAGTTATTACGTGTATATGACCTCCTAGATCCTACTGAGCTTCTGAATGTTAATTGACCGCAGCCCACCAGAAGTGATGTCTATTGACAGTACTGTAAACTATTGACTTTATGTTGACAACTTGACTGTTGATTTCTTGACTTCTTACTTGTTTTAGAATTGGTAACATACCACAACAGCAAGATGTGTCTGACTTCCTAAAGAGTAAGTCCAAGAATTATTATTATACAGGGCTATTTCAAAAACAATGTTGGTCAAGGTGTTAGTTGCAACTTGCCTCTCACAATGCATGATTCTTACTAAGCTTGAAATGTATTATGTTCATAAATATTGCCTTTGTCAGCACAAAAGCTAATTTAGGCTGGTAAAACATACAGAAAAAAATTTAGGAAAAATTCATATAGGTTGTGTCCTTTGGATGGCAGTGTTAACATGTTCCATGGTTCAGTCAGGTCTTATTTTGCAACATGACAAAACTTTCTCATACTCATTATTAATTCATGAGGAAACCAGCCAATCGATGGACTTTTTTTGGGTCACATGATGTTACTTGAAACCTGGTAAAGTCCTCTGAAAGGACTGAATTCAGTCTGTAGTAACTGGAATAAAATTAATTCAGTCCTAGGACTGAATTAATTTTGTTCCAGCTACTCCAAGTCGAATAACTAATGAGCATGAGAAGTTATTTCAAAGCCACCAATATCAGACTGGACAGGATTTCAAGTCCAAGCAATTAGTTCCAACTAATTAGTTTAATTGTAATTGCTTGGACTTGAAATCCTGTCCAGTCCTCATTTTCGGCTTTGAAATATTACTTCACCAACCTGTTTCGAAGTAGCTGTATAATATCAGTAACAAAGAGAAGCGTCTTTCACATAATGCATAAAACGGTTGATAAGAACTGGTCCCCAGGAAGCCTATCTTTATAGTCACACCTTGCTTGGACAAGAATATTAGTAGATCAGGTGGTTATAATACTGAAATGGTTGTCTTGTAGAGTGTACAGGATTCACTTTGCGCCCAGTGGCTGGTTTATTGTCCTCTCGTGATTTCCTTGCGGGACTTGCTTTCCGTGTCTTTCACAGCACACAGTATATTCGTCATCCATCAAAACCAATGTACACACCTGAACCGTAAGTAAGATTATATATAATATGCATGCTTCAGAGATTTAAGTTGTATATTTATGATAAAAATGCACTTGACATGTATGCGCACAGGAGAGTTGCTAAGTAGCAAAGTGTGCCAAGTGACTAAGTGCGCACCAACAACATTCACCGGCACACTTTCTAATTAACCAATCAGACTATTACCTTTATACTTTAGCTATTTTATCACTGATTTTTTCTTGCTCCATTTATAGTAATAAAGTGTTTAGTAAAGTGAAGTACATGTAAGCACGAAAGAAGAGTGAAGAGAAGCACGAGGAGATGGAGAGTGCTTCTCACTTCTTATAATGCATGGGTGTCTGCAATCTTATATCAGTATTTTGTTCATGTTATATTTTTTTGTTGTAGTGATATTGTCCATGAGCTAATTGGCCATGTACCATTGTTTGCTGATCCTGACTTTGCACAGTTTTCACAGGTATTGTACAACTATTCCACTAGTCACTTGTATTTCCTAGTATATGAACCAGCCTTCCAGCAAGTGTTCTTACTAAGGGTGCTTTCCATTAAGTCTAACCGACCAGTCCGAGCAGCCAGTTCTCAAATGGTACATGTCAGTTCTCATTAGTTTTTATAACTTGGTCAACCAGTTCAAGAGAACTGACGCGTACCATTTGAGAACTGACCCCTCGGACTGGTTGGTTCGACTTAATGGAAAGTGCCCTAAGAGAATACCAGACCGTTTCAAGTGCGACAGTTCAGTCCCCCCCCCCCCCCTCTTAGTTGGTAAATCTGTCGTGTTGTCAAGTCTTAAAAACCCATATTTGTAACATGCCAATGGTGACACAAGCTCACTAGCTCCAATAGACAATCCATGTTGTCATCAATGTCTTCTGCATTGCATGCTAGTAATATGACCGACAGTGGTTTTGTATCTTTAGGAGATTGGATTAGCTTCTCTTGGTGCCCCCGATGAATGGGTTGAAAAGCTTGCCACTGTAAGTATGTAGGCCAACCTTTCTTCTTGGTTTGCTTTTAAAAATTCCATAAATTTTTTGAGAAAAAAGTTAACAAAAGATTTCTTTATTTGGTGACAGCTGTACTGGTTTACAGTAGAGTTTGGTCTTTGTAAACAAGATGGAGAGATCAAAGCATATGGTGCTGGCTTGCTGTCTTCCTTTGGAGAATTGCAAGTAAGAAAAAATGTTTTTACTTTATTAATATTTCCCACAAATCGTGTTAGGGAATGACACTTCAGGGGAGGGGAGGGATGGTTTCATCATCACCTCACCCCACCCCACTACTTTATTCAGTCATTTTATGTAAAGGATCTAATGCATTAGTAGACTGATAGGAGTGGAGAGGAAACTTCTGACAATGTTAGATAATAAGAATAAGGATGATAGTGTAGGTGTGGTTGATGATGATGATGACGTCCACAAAGATTCAACAGGTTTTTCATACCAAAAAATAAAATGCAGAAAAGCCAAGCACTTAAATAAATAAATATTACTGCTTTACCACCGTTTTCATTTCTATGTACTTTTCTGACATGGAAATCAAGCAATATATGTACATGTGCGTCAATCAAATAAATCATTAGTCTACGTAAAGGTACATGGGAACAATGAGAAGGTACATGGGAAACTAGTCTAACCATTTATTTGACTGTTGTCTTGCTCAGCACATAGCCTTCTGTAACAATACAATTGTTTTCAGTATGGCTTTCTTTTATGAACTTCAATGGAACCTTCTGTAAAAGAACTTGGTGGCAATTCTTTTTTGTATTTCCATGTTAGCCTAGCATTTAAGAGAGTTATAAGAAGGGTTAATTTCTGATTTTCTCAAATGGCTGCAGTATCTATCAAAAGTCTTGGGCTACCTGTGCATATTTCGTCACACAATAAGAAAATAAGAGGCTATCAGTATGAGACTTGTATTCTGAACCTATCGTACTCTCTTTGTGCTCAGTATGCATTGTCTGACAAGCCAGACAAACGTCCACTGGAGTTAGACAAGACAACTGTACAGAAATATCCCATCACTTCCTATCAGCCAATTTACTTTGTGGCTGAGAGTTTCAAGTCTGCTCGTGATAAAATCAGGTAAGAGAATTTAGCTGATTGGTTAAATCACATCCTGTTTAACATTAGTTTTATTTATCCCACAAGACCTATCAGTTCAGCGAAATCATTAATTTTCTAGTTTTCCAAAGTGTTAACCACTTTTTTGACTTCTCTCATCCACCCATTTATTCACTAAATCTTACTCTAAAACCACCTAAGAATTTATTCCATCCATTTAACCACCCATCCATCCTTCCATTTCAACATACATTTACCATCGTTTCAGCCATTTACCCATCCTTCAGCCATTTATCCATCCCTCCATCCATTTACCCATCCTTCCATCCATTTACCCATCCCTCCATCCATTTACTCATCCTTCCATCCTTTACCCATTCTTCCATCCATCCATTTACCCATCTATCTATCCATCCGTTAACTCATTCCTCCATCCATTTACCCATCCTTCAATCCATTTACCCATCCATTCCATCCATCCATTTACCCATCCGTCCATCCATCCATCCTTCCATCTATCTACCCATTCCTACCTCCATCCATTCTACCACTCCTCCCTCCCTCCATCCACCCACCCACCCATTCTTTCATCCATTCAACCATCCCTTTGTCCATCCATCGAACTATCGATTCCTTCACCATTCTATCCACTTACCAATCCATCCTTCGATCCATTCAGCCATCCATCTACTTACCTTTTCCCCCATCCTTTTTACTGTTACCAGGGAGTTCTCTGCTCAGATTCCAAGACCATTCAATGTTCGCTACAACCCCTACACACAAACCGTGGAAGTGATTGACTCCAAGGACCAGCTGGTCAAACTGACCAGCGACATCAGATCAGATGTCAGTACATTACTGAATGCATTAGAAAAGTTACAATAAGAATATGGTTTGTCTTTCTATGGCATTTATGGTATTTATAGTTTGATACACTAGACATAATGTCTGTGAAGTGAGTAATGTAAAATTCATTAGATAAGTTACAATAAGATTAAGGTTGGTCTTTCTGTACCATGGTATAATAAAATAATAACACGTATTTATAGTTTGATACACTAGACATAATATATGTGGAATGAGTAATGTAAAACGGATTAGACAAGTTACAATAAGATTAAGGTTTGTGTTTCTATGGCATGGTATAATGAAATAATAATACGTATTTATAGTTTGATACACTAAACATAATATTTGTGAAGTGAGTAATGTAAAATGAATTAGATAAGTTACAATAAGATTAAGGTTTGTCTTTCTCTGCCATGGTATAATGAAATAATAACACGTATTTATAGTTTGATACAAAAAACTTGTTTTCAAAACGGTTTCTTTTTACTGTAAGAAAAAATATATTGCAGGATATTTGTACTCACTCTAAGCTTTTTCCTGCAATATTTGTACTCTACTGAGATAGTTGCATAGCAATAATACGTATTTATATTTTCTCACGCAATGTGATTTGGTTTGACAGTTCCATGACCTTGACGTGACCATGTTCGCGCCGTGTTGCGGGTATTTGATTGGATGGAGATTTTATTCTTCTGCAATATGATTGGTCTGACAGTGCCGAGAGCTTGGCGTGACCGTGTCTGCGCGGTGTTCGTGGCATGTTTCAGGCATTTGATTTATTGAGTAAATTTGAGTAATGTAATCCTTTATATGACACATCTTGGTATGCTTGATATGCAGTGGGATGCAAACTTCTGAAAGGAAAATAAGTTCCCATTCTTTGTTATTTTTATAGTTGTCACAATAAACTACTATCAGCTGTATAGCTTGTTACTTTGCTTCATCAGAGGTTTAGATGAGTTTGAGTTTAAATTGAGTTTCCACTGAAATAAGGCTGCGTTCATAATGTATGGCAGATTCCCGATCCTCCCTCAATTTCACCTGCCCCCTCCCCTCTGCCATACATTATGAGCACAGCTTAACGGCGCTTAGTCAAATCCAACTATCATCAAAGCTGCGTTCTGATTGGAAGAGCTTCTAGTAGGCTATAAGTTATAGCCTACTAGTAGCGAAAACTGTAGGCTTCAAAAGCCAAAAAAATAAATTTAACTTTAATTCAAGACTTGTTTGCATCTAAATATTTGATCGACCAGTTGTATTTGACTAAAACAAATAGTCCTATCGCCCTCTTCTTATCTTGGTTATTGGGGAACGAAAAATGAAGCTATATAACCATTGTTCCCTCGTATTCTTATATTGGTCTTGCTTTTGCATGTTTTCGTAGAAGAGAATTCCTCTACATTAACCGGTTTTTGGAAAAACTATTGAAATCCCTGGTATATGAAAAACTATTGAAATCCCTTGCCGCGAATCGAGGAAGCTGACTAGATATCTATTCTGAAATGCTTAAAGATAGAAGAAAATAGTTAAAAAATCAAAACCATTTCAAAAACTATGAATCCATAATATTCAATCTTGTCACTGGAAAAGAATTGGACCGCCGTGAAGGCATTTAGAAATCTTGCGCTTTGATTGGTTGCGGTATTTAAATAGTTGCGCATGGTATGCACTTGTCCCATCAGCCCCTTCGGTCGTCACCAAGCAAAAAAAAAAAACACATGGAGGTAAGATTGGCTCGAAAAGGGGACGAAAAACATCGCTATTATACGGTAAGAAACGTTCAGAAGCTAAAACATAACTCTCGTGTTATTTAATTTAAATGTTTTCACTTCTTTGTTGGCCTTTTTCCCTGGTATTTGCTGTCTTTTCGTTGAATTAGCGAGTGTTTCTTGTGGCACGTGCGAAGTTGTCGTGGACGTAAAGACATGTTTTTAAACATGCATTTTTTGTTCATAGGATGGTTTTCTTAGCTTTGAACAATTGAAATATGTGTATTGATATTTTTTCGAACATCTTTGCCCAATTTTCCATTTCTTTAAAAGAATTTCTAGAACCAATTTTCTTCGTACTTTGAAGACAAATACCTCTCCTCACCTACTCCTCCCTGAAAACAAAAAACCAACAATGGAATGTTTTGTGTAGGCATATCATGCTTTGTGAAAATAAATGTTTTCTTTGAATAATTAAGCTTATGGAAAACATTTTACATAAAATAGTACAAGATATTTTTTCAAAATATTGATTAGAGAGATTCCATAAAGATGCTGACACACGGTGCAACTTTGCTTGCAACATTGCACGCAGCAGGACTGTTGCAGCGTGTCCACACGCAATGTTGCATGCAACAAATCTGAAGTTGAATTGCGCTCTACTCTTGCAACATTGCACGCAACATATATCATCATGTGAACATAGCTGCAACATTACCTCCAACATTTTGAAATTTCCAGCCAATCAGCTTGCACCAAATTTATAACTGCTGACCAAATATCTTAACATGGCAGGCTGACACAAGCTATGTTGAGTGATTTTGTTGCAATGTGTGTCACTCCAATTTAAATTTGTTGCTTGCAATGTTGTGTGCAATGTTTCACTGTGTGCCAGCACCTTAAGTCATAGTTCTCTCTCCTTTGTTCTTGGTGGTCACTTAACTAACGACTTGTCGCAGTTATAATAAGCGATTATTGGATGAGGTTGAGCATGATATTTTATGCAATAACCGAGTTCAATAATTGCTCAGGACTCTCCATTTTTCTTTTCATATTTGGAATCAGCATTTCACTCTAGTAAATTGTACTCTATATCCCAAAAAAAAGTTTTAAATGTTCTCCAAAAGTAGCCAGTCACCTTAAGGCTGTGTTCAAAATGTATGGTAGAGGGGGGGGGGGGGGGGGGGGCAGGTGAAAATTTGAAATGTCCAGAATAATTCTTAACACCCCCCTTAATGCCATGCAAAAAAATACAATCCCTCTAAGCAAGGCTTGTAGCTTCTTCCAAAAATTGTGCATCCCCCCATTTTTCTGATAAAAATTTGCCCATCCCCCCTTTTTCCTACCAAAATTTTCCCGATGCCCCTTAATTTCACCTGCCCCCCCCCCTGCCATACATTATGAACGCAGCCTAAGTTGCGTATATTTAATAAAGCCTGGGAAGACGTCATAGTCATAGATATAATGGAAGTATAAGCCTTCATATCTTAAACATGCAGCATTCAAATGAAGAAATATTTCAAGATTCAACTATTCACTTTATGTAGAATCAATTCTGAAAGTATTGTGTTAGGGGTCGAGTGCACTTTAAATAACCATTTTATTCCCATAATGCACCAGTTTCACATTCAATTGATACCACTGCTTTTGAAGACCATAAACTCATTTGTACAAGCTTAGCCTTGTTTATGAGTCAGCTATTAACAGATAACATTACAATTCTGTGGGATTTCGACACAATAGTATGGTTCAAGTTGTACATTCTTTACATTAACAATCAACTTCTGAAAATCGTTTGCTTTTAAATGAAGCTAAGCCTGTACAAATGAGTCTTTAGTCATAAGACGCAGCAATATTTTTAGTGAAAAAGAAAAGGCAGTATTGGAATTTCATTAGGGAAACACATATTATATTCCATTGGGTTTTTCTGTAGGAATAAATTTCCATTCCATCCAATAACTGGGAAAACGTATTTAATTCCCAATTGTGGATGTTTATTGCAAAATAATTGTTGTCCATAAAATTGATCCCAATAATAATTTACTGAATCTGGGTTTATTATTATTATTTTCTTAATTTCCCTTCAATATTTTTGAATTAGGAATTGAAAATGTTTTCCCGTGATGACTGAGCTACACTGGTAAATCTAATTTGGCTGGTCATAATAAGCAGCAACTTAAACACAGGACTTGTTAGCAGTAAAATTCAACCTAGACTGACTTATGGAATCAGTCTTACTATTAATCAATTTAATGATTTTCCTAAATTTGAATTTTCTCTTTTCATTTCAGGTGACAGTGAAGGGTTGTGACAGAGAATGGAACATACAGTCATAGGGGTAATAAGTTTAATGTTTTATGAAATTCACATTGTGTTTAATGGTCTTGCTCTTAGTCTTTTAAGTTTCTGTTTTACTTTTTGCCTAACTTTGGCAAAGAATCGCTTAAGTGTTTTCTTTAGACTGGCTGGCTCATTTCCCTCCATTCATGTCATAGTTTGTTTTCTTCTCACTATTTCTCCCATATATTCAGCCATAATGATGTACATGTTTTCTTTTTGGAACTGTTCTTAAGCTGTTTGATAGTAAAATCTTTAAAGGGGCACTTGGATGAAAACGCCCCAATTTTTGAAAGTCCAGATAACTGAAGTATTTGAGGATAATATAACTCAATTATGACTATGTAAACATGATTAGTGAAAATTTTAGCCTAGGAGCCACTTGCAGTTGAGAAATTTTGGTTCAAAACCAGAAAGTAATTCCTCCAATGGGGATATGGATTGGCAAGCAAATGGGTCACATGCAAACAGCTATTCCTCCAGCTCCCTCCCCCTCCCCCTCTAAAAAACAAATGCTCCATAAAGAGGTTCTATTGTGGGAAAAAATAAATTTGAAACAGTCTTTCTTATGAAATGTTTATTTCATCTTTGCTAATAATGTTAATTACTGTAACGTTAATTATCTTGTTTAGATGCATGGTAACCTCCATTTTTTTACAGATCCAGAGGCATTTTGGGAGCTTGAAAAGACTGACGCTGTTTACTGTGTGACACTACTGTAACTGCGGTCACTTAAACCAGTTAGACAGTGAACCAATCAAAATGTGGTATGAAAATGATGCATTACAACTATGAGTGCCGGAGCAGGGGCAAAAACCTATAATTCCTCTCAGTATGGTGTTTCAGCACAAATAAGGCAAGTAAATATTATAGTTGTTCAGATATAACCTGAGTTTTAGGCCCATGCAAGGGAGGGGGGGTTGGAGGGGAGGAGATCAGAGGGAAGAAAGTGGACCTGTCTACAATGATTTTCAGAACTTGTGTTGAGTTTCCATATTCTGATATTCTGGACGCACATCTGATTGGACAAAGACCAACAGGGATTTACCAGAAGTATATTATGAATCTACCACTTCATCACTATACGAATATATCTCAGAGATATATTTATTACCAGATTACCTGTGGTAACAGCGGTCATAGAATACCTTTTTAAGGATGGTGCCTACTATTGATAATCAATTATTATTTTTAAAAGAATATGTGAATTGTTTTTACCTATCAAAGGGTTGTTAAATTCTTGTTAGAAAAGTAGGGGTCACCTTGCATTTAAAAGAAATAATAAGGCTTAAAAATTGTTAAAAAATGATGATGTCACTATTTTACTAACACAGAAAAAAAACTTTTTTTGGAAAATATTTTGATAAGTTTCCATTTTAAATCGTCCTATATGACTGACACTTTGTTTATTGGCTAAAATTACCCCTACTATCATGATTATAATAGTCTCTTATTTAAAAAAAAAGAATTTAGCTTCATGCACCCTATTTTTCGATCATTAGGTACGTAGAGATTGTGTCCATATTCTTTTAAAAAACCATTATTTGTTATAATTTTCATTTCACAAGGCTACTTTGTCATTTACTTTATGATTTAAGCGAAGAAAAAATACTTCTATCCAGGCATTTTTTAGAGAGATGAATTTTTAAAGAATATTATTAGGGATAAATCTTATGCCGACTGAGTGACAAGCTTTACACAGCATACAAAACGGCGTGACAAATTCTGTTTTCGGCACGTTTGCACAAGCTAAAGGATGCTGTATCCCGGCCATGCAAACCAAAATCACAGGGAAAAACTTGACATTTTCAAGCTTTATAGTTCCAGGAAGAATATTGACTTTGAAGTAGTTATTATATACTTTTTACTTCACAGCAGAAAGGAATTTCTCAAAATATTTCTTACGTAATAAGATGATTTTTTTAGTTTGAAAACTCTGAAGTAATAGACTTTCATGATAAAAGTGTTTAGTGATTAAAAAAAGATTTTCAAAACTATAATTACACACCACAGTCAATGTCATTAACGTTGTCCACTGAAAAAAAGAAATTTATAAATTTAGACATTTAGACTAAAAGAAATATCACGTATTTCCTCGAAGGTTATAGCATAAAACAAACGCTGAAATGTACCATTCTCCATCTTAAATCCTCGTTGGGGCATTCTGGATTTTCGATTCACGAGTTGAATTTTACATTTAAAGTTCAGGCTGACGCACACGAGGCAAAGAATACATAATGAAACACGTGATATTTCTTTTAGTCTAAATGTGTAAATGTCTTTTTTCGGTGGACAACGTTAATGACATTGACTGTATATATTAATAAATGGTAAATTTTCTATTTCATATGTATTTCTTGTTTGTTTTTAATCAAGTTTTATAGAGTTAAATCTAGAGAAACGGTACGGCTAAGCTTTATTAATGAAAGGATTTGGTTTCTTAGGAGTATGAGTCTTCGGTTTTTTCAAAACATGCCCAAAAAACTTTCCGATTCTTTGTCATTATTGCTTGAACCTAAGCAGATCATCTCTAGCCTAGGTTACTTAAGATACTTTTCTGATTTAACTTTTATTGAAAATGCGTTTTTTTGTGCAATTCCAGTAATAAATTTTGAAATTCCTCGAATGTAGATGTACAGTACATTTGGGCGTGGACAATAGTAGGCACCATCCTTAACATGCAGATATGTAAAGCACAGAAATGAGTGTGGGGACTGAATATGCAAGTGTGTAACTCAATCACATACTCGCCAAGATGTTAGCAATTCGATAGTTAAACGTTTAATAGGGTGAGGTGGGGATGAATTTCAATAGGGTGAGGTGGGGATAAACCTCAATAGGGAGAGGTGGCGATAAACCTCTATAGGGTGAGGTGGCGATAAACCTTAATAGGGTGAGGTGCGAATAAACCTCAATAGGGTGAGGTGGGGATAAACCTCAATAGGGTGAGGTGGCGATAAACCTTAATAGGGTGAGGTGGGGATAAACCTCAATAGGGTGAGGTGGGGATAAACTTCAATAGGGTGAGGTGGGGATAAACCTCAATAGGGTGAGGTGGGAACAAACCTCTATAGGGTGAGGTGCGAATAAACCTCAATAGGGTGAGGTGGGGATAAACTTCAATAGGGTGAGGTGGGGATAAACCTCAATAGGGTGAGGTGGGGATAAACCTCTAGGGCGAGGTGGGGATAAACCTCAATAGGGTGAGGTGGGAATAAACCTCTATAGGGTGAGGTGCGAATAAACCTCAATAGGGTGAGGTGGGGATAAACTTCAATAGGGTGAGGTGGGTATAAACCTCAATAGGGTGAGGTGGGGATAAACCTCTAGGGTGAGGGGGGGATAAACCTCAATAGGGTGAGGTGGGAACAAACCTCTATAGGGTGAGGTGGGAACAAACCTCTATAGGGTGAGGTGCGAATAACCTCAATAGGGTGAGGTGGGGATAAACTTCAATAGGGTGAGGTGGGGATTCAATAGGGTGAGGTGGGAACAAACCTCTATAGGGTGAGGTAAATTTTCAATAGGGTGAGGTGTAACCTTTTCTACAATAAACCTCAATAGGGTGAGGTTGAGGTGCGAATAAACCTCAATAGGGTGAGGTGGGGATAAACCTCAATAGGGTGAGGTGTGAATAAACCTTAATAGGGTGAGGTGGGGATAAACCTCTATAGGGTGAGGTGGGGATAAACCTCAATAGGGTGAGGTGCGAATAAACCTCAATAGGGTGAGGTGGGGATAAACCTCAATAGGGTGAGGTGGGGATAAACCTCAATAGGGTGAGGTGCGAATAAACCTCAATAGGGTGAGGTGGGGATAAACCTCAATAAGGTGAGGTGCGAATAAACCTCAATAGGGTGAGGTGGGGATAAACCTCAATAGGGTGAGGTGGGGATAAACCTCTATAGGGTGAGGTGGAGATAAACCTCTATAGGGTGAGGTGCGAATAAACCTCAATAGGGTGAGGTGCGAATAAACCTCAATAGGGTGAGGTGCGAATAAACCTCAATAGGGTAAGGTGCGAATAAACCTCAATAGGGTGAGGTGGGGATAAACCTCAATACTTGTATAGGGTACTTATGAATTTTTTGTATATTGTTTTCAGAAAAAGACAAGCGATGGACTTGGTATTTTTTCCTTAAATAGTTCTTTTGACTTGTACAAATTGTCTTGTAATGCATATTGTGTTTGAAAAATAAACTTTAACTTTGGACTTAGTATGTTTCTATGATTTTTAATTAATTCCATCTTTACCCTCTCCACGCCCTTTTTTAACAAATGCCCCCTAAGATCCAACCCGAGGTCCCACCAGCACAGATTGTTGCTACCCCCCCCTTACCAGGACCACAGCAGTAAATTACTGTCCCGACAACAGCCAGCTTATGAAACCATACCAAATAACTCCTCTAATGGTGAACACTGGTGATAAGAATATCAGACTCTGAACTCCCTACAGACCCATGAGAGTACCTTGGTGACAAGGCAGCCTTTGTACTGTGAGGATTATTGCAAGTAGGAGAATTACTAAATAACCACACCCCACTACCCATAGGTTTTACTGCACAACAGTGATTTATATATCAGAGTGATGTTATCTATAACCTATTCAATTAATGCATTCAGAGTCTGCTGAGGGACTGACTCATTTATTCCATTGAGTATTGATATATTCATCACATGGGTAAATGCGAGGCTGCTGAGGGAATGGACCAGTAATGTATTCAATTAAGTATTAATGTATTTAGAGTCTGCTAAGGGACTGGGTCTAATTTATTCAATTAAGTATTGATATATTCAGAGTCTGCTGAGGGACTGGGTCTAATTTATTCAATCAAGTATTGATATATTCAGAGTCTGCTGAGGGACTGGGTTTAATTTATTCAATTAAGTATTGATATATTCAGAGTCTGCTGAGGGACTGGGTCTATAATGTATTCAGTTAAGTATTAATATATTCAGAGTGCTGAGGGACTGGGTCTATAATGTATTCAGTTAAGTATTAATATACTCAGAGTGCTGAGGGACTGGGTCTGTAATTCATTGATTAAGTATTAATGTATTCAGAGTCTGCTGAGGGACTGGGTCTATAAAGTATTCAATTAAGTATTAATGTATTCAGAGTCTGCTAAGGGACTGGGTCTAGTTTTTTCAATTAGATATTAATATATTCATCACACGGGTGAATGCGAAGCGATGTGTGGAGGAATCTATCGCTCCAGATGACATGGCTGCCGTATGAGTAAGGCTCATTAAATAATAATGTCATCATGAAGTATAACAATGTTTATAGCAGAACCCTTTAAGTAAGATATTTTTGATTTTACAATATGATTTTAAGGTTTATTTTCAGGTTGTGGTAACTGTTAATTTTGGGTAATGGCATTTTTACATATCTGTGGCATTTTAGAATATTTAGTTGTTTTATGGGCTCGAACAAAATGGACTTTGGAATTTGGGTCCCCTTAGGAAAATTTTGGCTATGCCCCCCCTTCCCCCCCCCCCCCCTCCCCCCCCCCATCCCCCAATGCTGAACTCTTGGAATTAAACGTTTTCCATTTGTTTATTCTTTAGTCGATAAACCGTAAACCTATCACTGTCGTACACACCCATGAATGTTAAGGTATGATCATTTATACTGCTACTCACACTAACCTTCACAGTGACTGTCATTTACATCATCAGCGCACTCCCATTAAATCTGCAAAGAGCCATCACCCGGTAAACTTACACACAACCTTCAGCAAGAGAACAGCCATCTGATAAATGGCAACAAGTTTAGACTCTGTCAGGTTAATCGGCAATTTTTGGCACTGTCTGACGATGATTCCCAGCCTGGTAGGGCAACTTCGGTTAGCACTGATAGGGCCTTGTGGGATCACTCTTAGTCTGGCCCCTACCCTTCGACCTGTCCGGCATGGGTGACCCTAACAGGAGTACATGACTCTGGCCGGCATAGCTCTAGGGGTCATTGGGACACGCAAACCGCCTCACCACGATAAGGTGGTGATCCCATCGAGACGGGTTAGGACCTTGTGCAAGGTATCAATTGTATAGAGTGTGTGCAACTATGTGACTCAAAATTCATTGAGATATGAATAACAATGAAACAGTCCCCATCTTGGTTGATCTAACAAGAGAAGCTAATAAGGAATGTTTTGTTATTGTCAACCAAATGGCTGCTATGATGTAACATGCACCTGCTCTATTTCATTTTTCTGGTGTACAAAAAATAAATAGTAACGTTAGATATACGAGAGTGTTTTAAACTAGTGAAGAGTTCTTAGCAGATTTTGGGGAAAAAAAATTTAAACTAGCGGCCAATATCATAATTAATTTCTTTAAAATCAAAATAATTGAAACTGGAATAAATGCAGAATTTAAAAAAAATTATCTTTCATATGTGATATTTTTTCTGAATTCTGAATTATTATAATTTTATAGTCTTAGGTTTTGAATAAAACAAACTTACACTTTTTTAACCTTTCTGTGACATCACAGTGTACTGAAAATAGTTTTGAATAAGATGTTTCCAATAAAATTATATCGTAAACCATAAAGAAAACATTCCTACAAAAACATTAAATATTTTGTGAAATAAATGGAACAAATTCTGTAAAATAATTGTCACCTATGATGTTGAGAATATGTCAACAGAAAAATCCACTTGTTAAGAAACACTTGTCTAACACATGTGTTATTTTAAGCCCTGCATGTTACCAGTTCTATAGCCAAACACTGAACTTTTCCTATTCCTTCTACAGTGGTACTGTACCTCTATTAATCAGCCACCTTTGGGATCGAGCCAAGGTGTTGCTTAATAGAGGTTGGCTGCTTAATGGAGGTACTACAAGTCATGAAACTCACCAGATAACCCAATAATGGCTAGATAATGCTATTATGATTATGACAACATTAGAATTAAATCATTTTGTAACTCGCTCTAGAAACTCTTTGAGAACTTTCACTGTTGCACTATGCATGTATAATTTCTGCTGAAACTTATAACTTTATTTAAGAAGGCTTAAAAAGTATTTATAAAATACACCAGGTTTAGCGAATAGCTAATCTTACCCTGGGCCTTCTGGAAATGAAACTACAAAATTTTATAGTACATTTAATGTGAGAATAAAATAAAAGAAAGAAAAAATAATTAAATGAGTAATAATAACTATTTGTCTATTTAAATATATTAATAGTGATGATTATTTGCTTATTTGTCATTCCCTTTTAAAGGAGGCTAAAGATTTAATATTTCTGATATCAATTGGTAAAGATGTTGTATAAATGTAAAAATGCTTCTCAAAGAACCGCCACCGGATGTTTGAGTCGAATTAGCAGCTTGTAAGCTTGTCACAACAAAGATTAAAGAAGAATTTGCTGTTGTCATCAATTGTCACAACATTGTTTGTCACCAAAATGGTATTGAGAATCATTAATATGATTTTGTGGCCACATAATAGAGGTATTAATAGCATTTGGGACCGCAAAATAGTGGCCACGGCTGCTTAATAGAGGTATTAAATACAGTACTTGAGAGACAAATATTTTGGGACTTTGAAAAGTGGCCACTAAATAGAGGTGGCAGCGTAATACGTGGCTGCTTAATAGAGGTACCACTGTAGTTCTCTTTTTCCTCAAATCTTAATTAAAGCCAGTTTGTTTACTCCTAGACCTAGGTAAAGTCCTAAAATTCTTAGAGTGCAAACAATATATCCATGAAACACTTATTACTAAATTGTTCAAAATAGTGCTAGTTAAACAAAAGAAAACAATGAAATTAGCATAAAATAGTGTAAGTTAGTATTACTAATATTTCACAGATATATTGTTTGCACTATACAAATTCATCTTAGAATTGTTGACATTCAACGAAATTCTTCTTTTAACATTTTTGTTTATACTATGGAATCCACTGTAGTGTGGAAATGCAAGAAAAAAACATATCATTGATGTTTGTGGGTGGGATCATGACAAGCTTTTTTCCAGAATTTCCACACTCTGGTAGATTCTGTAGAGTACAAGGTATGCTTTTCTCATAGCCTAGGTATTGTAGTAACTATATTTTTTAAATTCTTTTTTTAATACTTTGTAACTTCTAAAAAATGCTAGACTAATTCTTCTTCTTTTAATTGCTGGATGATTCTAGATTTCAATCTCTAAACCATATTTATATTGATATACTTATCGTTGGTCGATGATTCCTGTCATCAGTACTGATTGACTTGATGCTGATGGTGCTGCATCATCTCATAAAGGCTTTGCAGTACAACAGCTTGGTATGACTGAATACAACAGATTTGGTGAAGCTAGAAAGTAAAAACAAAAGTAAATTGTCAAAATCTTGCTACCTTTTTTAGTAACACACATCAAATAGGATCAAATGGTAGAGGTATATCTTTGAAAACTACAGTAAGCATGGGTAGCACAGCAGTAAGAGCACTCTCCTCTCATGATCACCAAGGCAAGGTTTGTTACTGGACTTGGTGTCATATGTGAGTAGAGTTGCTCAAGGTTTCCCTCCTGTACTTCAAGGGTTTTTCTCTTGGGTCCCAGTTTTCCTCTCTACACAAAATCAACTTCTGAATTCCAATTGTCAGGGCTCATTGGAAGAGGAGCCACTCTGTGGAATTGCCAAAGTTCAATTCAATGTACTGGTATTTATTGAGTGCAAGTCTTAAGGTTCTGCTAAGCTGTGCAATTTTTTCAGCAACTTGTCTCACAACGCTTGTAGCATTGCAAGTTTCAAGGCGAAGTGTTACATTGCAACGCAATTTCAGCAATGATAATGATTTATGATTTACTGTACATGTATATAATGCCCTTTCTATGTGGATATAATCAAAGGCGCTTTACATTGAGTTGTGAATGACAGATTGCTTTTATGCAATTTACAAGCATGAGAGATGGTTAGTATGAAGTGTAGGCACTGAGGGTGGTCACTGACAAGGTATCTTTTTGTCCTAAGTGGTTCTTTTACGTCCCTCCGATGTTGGTTAGTAATGATGAAGTGTGGAGAGACGGGACCACCATTTAAAGTGGTCATCCCAGCCATTTGAAAGTCTAACCATTTGCAGATGTAATTACAAAGGCAGCACTTTCTCCTTAGTTATTTTAAGACCCTGAGTGTCGTTCTGGCCGAGACTCAAACCATGACCTCCCACACAAAAGTCTGATGCTCAACCAACTGAGCCAACCGGTTGGCAGTTCAGCAACTTACAACATATTTTGGCTTCTCAGGAAAAAATGAGAAATGTGGGCCTATATTCTTGAATAATATGCCTTAAAATTGTGTGAAAAATTGTTGGAGATGGCTGGGGGGGGTTTACTCCCATATATGGATTATACGGGGATGATCCGCAGAACAGGGCCGGGTATGGTTTTTCAAGCTTCTTGTCATAAACAGTGTATGCAATTTCATTCAAGTTCCAAGTTCTTCCTGAGTTTCCTGTCATATTCAGGGATCGATTCTCCTTTCATATTGACCAAAACTGGTTATTATGGTTGTAAAAAAACGATACGTGAGATGACATGATAATTGAAACAGGAACTCTGTGCAATAAATTATAATTATTATCATATGACCCATATCTGCACAGGCGCGCGCTTTTGGGAAAATGGCATGAGCATGGCTGTACGGCTTTGATGAATCCGTACGGCCCTGCTCAAATCTGTCCGCTTTCTCTTTTTTAGCTTTTATTTACTATTTTTTTCTTTCTTTTCTTTTATTATTTTTCTTTTTGTTAAGGTCATATGATAAAATGCTTATTGACTGAGTTAGGTTGGGCTATACAGGAAAATATTTGGTTCTCGGTCATTTGTACGGACCTCGCTGCGTCGGCCCGTATGGCATCACCTTGAGCCAAATACTTTGTTGTCATAAACAGGGTCCACAAGTTTGAGTTTTTTTGTCATAAAAAGAGTACCCCTTTCAAAATCCCAGCAGAACACCCCTACCCAAATTCTGGTGAAGTACCCCCTCCTCTCCCCCCCAGATGGAGAGGTGATACATTGTGCAATTGTTGGTGTCTCTAGAATTAGTATTTCTGCAAAAACAGAGCAAGCAAAAGAGATTATTCAGGTTGTCAGTGATTGTATACGACACTGACCCTTATGAGGATTTAAGTTTTCATATAAACTTGGATGTAGCTTTATTTCTGATAAAGTCATCCTCATTAGCATTCTTTATGTATAAAGACACTAGTCATTATATAAAACTTCATTGAATACTAAAATGAAGAGGACTTTATTACTATGTACAGTAAATATATTGGTTCGGGCATATAGTTTTTTTTTATATAAGTAAATACAAGAAGCCATTTTCTGTGCATGATTTCTTTGTTTGATATTTTGATCACTCTCCCGTGATCATCATCAGACTGAATTATGATACAAATTATAATATGTTATAGTTTAATATGACAGAGTATCCCGTTGGGACTTCCGAACTAATAATAATAACTTGTACTTTGTAATATCAAACAAAAAAATCATGCACAGAAAATGGCTTCTCGTATTTACTTTTTTTTACTTTTATATACTAAGGGAAAGAATGGTCAGCAAAAAATAATTGGGACTCCTTTTCCTCTACAGCTGAATTGATAGCTCTGTATATGTCTGGTTTTCAAATATTTTACAAACTTGTGTTTATCCTACAATATATACGGTATATGGTTGGTATTATTGCTTTCATAAGTTCTAAAAAGTACTTATTGGGCTTACTGGGCATTTTCGTCTTACTGGGCTATTTCTTCTGGTATATATTGGGCTATACGTCTAATATATATATATATATATATATACACTGATTTCTAAGCGTATGGAACATCAAGATGTGAATTCACAAAACGCAATACTATATTTCCCCCCGATAAAACCTGGTTTTTAAAAGAATATGGAACCGTAATGGTAATCTTATAGCTTATTACATGTAAGTAAGCTTAAGATTCTTAGTTTAAAACTGATTCAGTGCAAAAATGAAACGACAGTTCAAAATAAAATACTTTTTTGAAGGACGAATCAACCCAGAAAACAAGAAATAAGCTTTACCTTTGTATTCGTATGGATTAGTGTAGTATATAAGCATTTCTTACCAGACAAAGGATGGTATTTTTAGCCACGTTTTTCTTCTTCTTCCGCCATCTTGTGTGTTTATGTTTTGACAAAGCCCACACAGCATCATGGGACACCACAGGGATACCATGTAGAAAACAAACATAGTTACCACAGAAAGCCCATACAAGCTTTGAGAACTGAAGTGTTAGTTTCGTCGTCCTTATTCTTTAGTAGTGATTTTAAACCACTACAACTTCATGTGAGTAAATATTAGATGTTATTATTATTTATTAGTTCTCAAAGCTTGTATGGGCTTCCTGTGTAGTTACCACTCCTTTGTCAAGGTATTCAGAATGGACCAGATTGAAAACCCTATCTAATGGAATCAGTATAAATATGATTTCTTAAAAGCTCTTTGTACTTTTTTACAATACCACTACCACCATTATCCACCGACCATCGGTCATCATTGTTATCATCAATATTACCATGACAACCACTATTACCATTATCCACCACCATCAGTCATCATCGTCATCATCAACATTACCATGACAACCACTATTACCATTATCCACCACCATCAGTCATCATCGTCATCATCAACATTACCATGACAACCACTACCACCATTATCCACCACCATAAGTCCTAATTGTCATCATCATCATCATTACCATGCCTCTCTCAATATAATATTAAAAGCCATCAGAATTGACCAGAGTTGAGTGCAAACGGTGCAAACCATGTATCTGTAAACAAACATAAATGCCTAATAGCAGATATCATAGTTACACTCTATTGCCTTCAAATAATAGTTTCAAGTCAAGACATTTAGGGCAATACAATAAGATGTATAGACAATATGTAACCAGTGAAAGTTGCAAGCTAGTGGAGTCCCATGGTTAATGAAAAGAAAACTACTGAATACTCAACCATTTCTTTTATTTATCACTGCCAAAATCTTTTGTGAAATGACTGTTGATGCACCAACCATGCACAAGCAGTAGGCTAGCCTCCATATTAACTTTTTAGTAGTCGTTATGCTTGAGTCAGTGAAAACCCTGACCCCTTCGCCGCCTGGGACAATGTGGGACTTAGAGGGGGATAATTGGGAAATAGACTGCCCATACATTGCCCCCCAACGAGATGGAGCATTAGTCACTTTTAACAATAAAGCCGACCCCTGGGGGAGGGTCATAGGTGGGGTATGCATACTGAGCCCACAATATCAAAATCAGTGGCTGTCCACAAGAAATAAAAGCGTAAAAGCCAGCCAATCATGTAGGGATAATCAAGACAGCTCCATGAGGCGTGGGGCTTTCAAGGTGTTGGATATTCCTGGGGGTGGGGCATTAGAGGGTTGACCTTGTTTTTTCCCCCACATTGTGCCCCAGGTCGGTGGGGGTCAGGGTTTTTGTTGACTCATTCATTACCCACAAGAAAGTGGTCTCCATCTGGTAAAATACGATACCGTAGATTTAACGACTCACAGGAACTCAGTCACCCAGTTCAATCAGCATGTATTGAATAAATGGGAAATGCAGATAGCGTAATGTTTTCCCATTTCAGATAATGTGTCATTTCCTTGAGAATGAGATTCTGTTTAAGAGTTGCATCCATATTTAGTTGACTTCTCAAGTGCAACCATTAAACAAAAAAGAGCAAAAAAATATGCTCTAGGGAATGACACTTGGTGTAAGATGGGAAAACATCACACCCAAGTGGATTTGGTCCATTCAGTGTGCTTTGCTTTTACAAATTTCCAACCCATAGGAATTCCTTATATAATTATTTATTCTATTCTGTGTTAATTTATAAGGTTCTACCAAAATACATTATAACAATTCTCACGAAGAAAAAAACAATTGTATTTTGTATCTATATAGATATATACGACGTATAGATTATCTCTTCATAGTGTAAGCCTCCTTGGCTCCACTTTAATATACGTATGTTTATTTTATAGAACTGAAGATGTAAAGCCCATGTAAAGTAATCCGGTGTTCAGACTCCACGTTCCATTCCACAACAGACCTTTTTTCAAATTACAGCTGTGTTATTTGTTTACAGACGCAGGGTTAGCCTCATAGCAGTGTCTAAATATTTACAAATACCAATGGTAAAGTAAAGAATGCACAACAACAACAATACAAACACTTTACAATTCCACGGACCTTCACAGGAACATGCGAAAATTCTGCACAAATTTGAGGCTAACCCTAAGTAACTGAGAACTTGAAATTCAAATGTAAGAAACCTATCCTACCTAATATGTGGTTTTTGGCGATTTTCAAGAATTTTTCAACGCTCCGGATTACCTTATTTGGGTAAAAGGAATACATTTTTTTCTGGAAATATAAACGACTGAATAGATGAATTTTTTCCTCGAATAAGCGAGAATTTTCGTTCTCAAATGAAATTAAATACTTGTTCGGCTCAAGCATCTTTGATAAATAATTTAAAATCGTTTTGGTGATAAAAACCAAATTCATCATCAAAAATCAACAGAAAAAAAAAAGAAACGATAAAGAAATTTCTTAAATTGTGTAAAACTTGAATATGTTTTTGCTTCAATTATTCAAGCGTATTCATATGTCTAGTAGGTGAGGGAGGACTGGTAACGAGAAACACTAAAACGAGGCCAAGGGTCCTAAATGAGGAAGAAAACAATCAAATTTCATACTCCCTGTTCTACTGTTGCTATATTTACAGAACATAGTTGAGTTGCTATATTTATTGCCTAGTCCAACTAGCCTCACTGTTGTGTCCATCGGTATCAAGCCGTGTCCCTTATCAGATATATGAATGTGGTATACTTCGTTTCTTTTTAGTCGTGATCGATATTTTTGGTAATTTTTGCATGAAAATGAAAAATTGTTAATATATGATTGACTAACTTCTACAAAATGTAAAATGATTGTGTAAGACACTCTAGTCTAGTGCTTATTCTGTTACACTAAAGCATTGTTACGTAACTTGATGTCCAAGCATGTGACAAGGAATATGTCACGCAGTCTTAAGCAACAGCTCTTCCAGGACAACATTTGAATACGGAAACTTCTCTATCTTCAACGGCGTATTGTGTTATGTTTACTCTCGTAATGCAAACTTATTATTTCTCAAACCTTGTGTCACGTAAGAAAAATTTCGCAAATGTTTATAGGTAAAACGAAGGCGATGCAGTCGCTTAAAATAAATAACTAATAAAATTTTAAAGCGATTTCATTAAATGGCATAACGCTGTGATGTTAGCGTGAGAGTGGCAGCGGTCACACAATTCTTAAGATTGGTCACGTCATCTCAGTAATGCTTCTATTCTCGATTAAACAGCAGTTTCGTAGTCTTCTGCAGCAATAATCTGTAAATGCTCTTGAGCTAGTAGAAATAAAGAATGAATTAGAAAATGAATACGAAGGTCACCCATTTAACCAGCCAACTAAACTGGCGACATGAATTAGTTTCTAATCCCCTTAGGACTTCTACCACAGGAATCCTAACATAGCAGCTTTAGAAAAATTGGCTTTCCTTACTTTCTAGGTATTTAGCCAGTTCCTTGTCTTGTGATTTTAAGGCTTGAATTCTTGGTGTATTGCCCTGAAAGATATCATCATCATCATCATAATTTCTCATGATTATCATCATGACCATTACCACCACCATCATCATTATCACCATCATCATGACCATTATCATCATCATCATCATTATCATTACCACCATCATTATCATCATCGGTCATCATCATCATCATCATCACCATTGATCAACATGATCATTACCACCACCATCATCATCATCATTATCAATCAACATGATCATTACCACCACAATCATCATCATCATTATCACCATCGATCATCATCATCATCATTATCACCATTGATCAACATGATCATTACCACCACCACCATCATCATCATTATCATTACCACCACCATCATTATCATCATCGATCATCATCATCATCATTATCACCATTGATCAACATGATCATTACCACCACCATCATCATCATCATCATTATCATCATCGATCATCATCATCATCAATCAACATGATCATTACCACCACCATCATCATCATGATCATCATCGATCATCATCATCATCATCAATCAACATGATCATTACCACCACCATCATCATCATGATCATCATCGATCATCATTGAAAAAGTATCGTTATCAGAAGCCCCATCACGTAAATCAAGACTTACATCATAATCCGTTCTGGTAAGAGAAGCACCAGCCTGCACGAGAAGAGAACAAATGGTGCGTCGCTGATAGAAGGCTGCCTTGTGAAGAGCTGTTTGACCTCTGATATAACAAAAAATAGAAATAAATTAGGAAAATGTTTGGGAACATTTGAATAAAGATGGCAGGAGGAGAGGGGGAGGGGGAACGAGAAGTATAAAAAAATTGGATAGGTTGAAAACAGAAGTTCTTTAATTTTAACCAAGCTGACTTTGAATCATCAACAGTTCAGTACTCACTTTTCTTCTTCCACTAAATCCAGTACACATCGAGGAACTGCCAAATAAATGAGAAACAACAAGTTTATTTTATATCCATAACTTTTGAGTCTTTGGCGTGCGATAGACATAACATAGTAATGTTTTTAGTGTTTTCATGGGTAGAGTGGACCAAATTCACTTGGGCGTAATGTTTTTCCATCGAAGACCACATGTCCTTCTCTAGGGAAAAAAGATTTTCATCTAAGATGTTTCTAAGTAGACCTGATAGTTTACCGTTAGAGATAATATATCTGATGACTTCTTTATGTCCATGTCTTGCTGCATAGTGGAGTGGTCGCCATCCTCTGTGGTCACCTGCAGACAGGCTCACTCCTTTTTGATGAAGATCGATCACCTGAAAATACATATTGGATAAATATTGGTCATTTGCATGTTGGCGTTATTTTACTACTACTACCAGGGGTTTTTCACATTTTCTCATAAAAATAGAAAGATAATTAAATGATGGCGACGATGATTATACATGATGATGATACAAGATGATGACGATACATGATGATGATACATGATGTTACATGATGATGATACATGACGATGATACATGACCATGATACGTGGTGATGATACCTGATGATGATACCTGATGATGATACATGATGATGATACATGGTGATGATACATGACGATGATACATGACGATGATACATGACGATGATACATGACGATGATACAAGACGATGATACATGACGATGATACATGACGATGATACATGACGATGATACATGACGATGATACATGACGATGATACATGACGATGATACATGACGATGATACATGACGATGATACATGACGATGATACATGACGATGATACAAGACGATGATACATGACGATGATACATGACGATGATACATGACGATGATACATGACGATGATACATGACGATGATACATGACGATGATACATGATGATACATGACAATGATACATGATGATACATGACAATGATACTTGATAATACATGATGATATGATATATGATGATACATGATGATGATATATGATAATGATACATGATGATGTTCTGATAAATTTAGTACATTATCTATCATTTAGTCTTGCAGTTATGTATATACTGCAAACATGTTTCATCAGGCAAGAATAACATAGATCTGGCTTACCTTTTCTAGATCACCGTTTTTACTTGCATCTATCATCACTGTATTAAAAACAAACCAATGATAACATTACAAGTGTCGCTTATTATATCCGTCCGTCTGTCTGTCTGTCTAATAAATTTGACGATAATCAATTGTTCAACTTGCGGTCCATACGTACGGTAACCGTTATGAGTAATTAACTAAACCGCTTTTCATGTTTCCAGCTGAGTTGACCTTCAGAACAAACTCAAGTCAACCAATCAAAACTGAGGATTCGACAAGGTATTTGGATTAGCATTTCCCATGATTCTGAGCGACCCTCACTGACAAGACAATGAAAAAAATGACGGACAAAGCTTTGTGTGGTACAGATACGAAGAATTAAGAGCCATAATACATTTTTTATTCCTTCAAAAAATGCAATATAAAAGCAAACCAAAAATAGTTGACCCAGAATTCCTTTCGGGGGGACAAGATCAACTCAGCTGGTTCAGTCGCACCACGTTTTTTCAGTTACAAGGGTCTGAGTCAGTAAACCTTTGATTGACATACTTACGCTGTTCATTTCGTTTTGCGTCAGATATTTTGACCCTATAATACAAAAAAATATCAATTAAGGATTGAACCCGGAATTTTCAATCGTAACCTGAGATAGCGCAGATGAAGAAAAACCTTATTTTCTATTTATGCTGATTGTTTTTCTTTCTTCTCTCCCTTTCCTTTTTAAGATAACGAAGGAAGGGGAATGGAGGGGAAAGCAATCTCAGGTGCACTGAGAATGCCGGGATAATTCGAGGTCTGTACTGTATGACGCATTGCATTGCACAGCGATAACAGAGATACTATCATCGTGTACGGATTAACGAAGTACGTCATAGGTTTCCGAACACATGAGTGGGTATTTTGGTTCTCCTCAATTATAAAAAAATTAAGTGACGACACCAAGAATCGAACTCGGCACCTTTGGCACCAAAGAACTACTACAATGCCAACCCCAACCCTAACCCTAAACCTAACCCCTAGACCACGAAGTGAATTCGGTTGGGTGGTCTCATCTTTTAGTCATATTTAAACGATGTATCATCAGCGCGTGCACATATATTTATTATAGTTTAATTTATGCTATCGTAGGGTACGACTACTAGCCGACTACTCGAAATTTGAATTTGAATAGAATTCCCCTGACAATTCCCGTGCACGACGATACAACCATAACAAAACCTGTACTAGCAGCATTCTTGTTGGGTCAAGTTCTTACCAAACGTGATTCTGATCTTCTTTTACAGACAAGGAGAAGGTTTCTTTCCTGAATTAAAGAAAAGGTTAAATTATGACGTGAAATAATAAGTTTTTATAAATATCAGCTAAGATCACGTGATATTTTTCCTTACATTCTTTTTTTCCTTTCTGATCTACTTACTCATCTTGTACTAATGAAAACGGAACTAAATATAAATAGATACCGCTATAACGGTTTTATCGACCTGGTTTTCACTTGCGACGGAGTCTGAGTCGAAATCAGTTCATATGTAAAAAAAAAAACGCTATTTCTTCGATCATGCGCAGTAAGAGCAAAAGCGCTCTGGGCTCGAGTGTCATATGAGATATGTGAGCCCAGATTGATGGGCTTCCTGTGTTACGGTACGTACCCTGTTGGTGTACAAGGCACTGAGTATGACGTAGGACCATTCTTGGCTTGAGGATTCATTTTACTGTCCGGGAAGGGGCTGGAAGGTGCGTCTGTATCTTTGATTGTCGCGGGTAAACTAGATACGCTAACGGTGTCGCTTGGCCTATAGAAATAATAAGAAATAAGTTGATGACAAGCGATACGCTAACCGTTTCAGTTGGCCTTTTCATAATTACGCCCCGTCCACACGTATCCGCAATTTTTTTTTTTTTACGAATACGGGTTGTGTCCACACGTGTCCGGAAATTTTTATGTCCGTATCTGCAAATTTTACGAAAACGGATACGTGTGGACGGTGAAAACGATTCGAATACGCTGCGTGTGGACGCAAACATCTTCGTATCCGCAAAATAAAAATTTGCGGATACAAACATTTCCGGATACGCGTGGACGGGGCCTTAATGGAGCGGAATGGTTTGGAAACTCCATAGAACAAAGCTATTGTTTTGCGTTTGATGTTGAACCGTACCACCACGTGATACTGACCGTGCACAATGAACCAAAGCAAGTATGGCTGAAAATACTCATTTCCTTATTATTTTCATGTATGAACATTTTGAAAGTGAAAACTTTCATTCAATAACCACAAACTATGCGGATAAATATTTCCGCGCAAATACAGCTAAGTTACTAGATGATAAATATGAAAGCATGGAAAAAGGCACTTTCCTTTTCAATAAACAATTTGTATTTATCATATAGGATTAATTAACAAATAATAAGTATTTTATAACGTTTTTTAGGGTTAAAAACTTCTATATTCCCGAATACTATGAACAAACGGAGCAATGTTTCCTTCTCTGTGCACGGTCAACGTCATATAACAATGGATAAACTATGGCCTTTTCGAAAAAAAAATAAATTAACGAAAGAAAAGAAAAGAAAAAAGAAAAGTGAAATGACAAGAATATAGAATATATAGGAAAGGAAAAAGAATGGTTCGGGATGAAAAAGGAATGAACGAATGAAAAACCTGGGGAAATATCATTGGAACTTAAAAAGCAATGCACATAGAAAAGAGAAATGAACAACGAAGAATAAAGGATGGAAACAGAAGGTAAAAATAATATGGGATAAGGAAAGGAGAGTGAGAAAATGTCCCAGTTTTAGACGTAAGATAATGCGTCGGTGTTAAAAGACGAAAGACAGGTGATCACTGTCAAAAATATATACAGTCAATGTCATTAACGCTGTCCACCGAAAAAAGACATTTACACATTCACACATTTACACATTTAGACTAAAAGAAATATCACGTGTTTCCTCGAACGTTCTGGCATAAAACAAACGCTGAAATACCATTCTCTATCTTAAATCCTCACTAAATGGTCGGGGGATTCTGGATTTTCGATTCACGAGTTGAATTTTAAATTTAAAGTTCAGGCTGACGCACACGAGGCAAAGAATACATAATGAAACACGTGATATTTCTTTTAGTCTAAATGTCTAAATGTCTTTTTTTGGTGGACAACGTTAATGACATTGACTGTATATCTATTATAGACAATCAACATTTTTTGAAGCTTTAAGTCAAGGGCTTTATCACTGTCTTTTGGTGGAAACTTGAACCATGAAAACCATGAGTTTTGTTACTTTTTTGTATTGTAAATCATTCCTTGAGCCAATCGATTGAACACAATGTTTCATTTTAGAGGGGTTGCAACAGTAAAAAGTTCTGGAAATAATAACTTGAAACTTTAACTTTAAGATTAAAATTCAACCCAACTTACTTTTTTTGAGTCTTTCGATTTAAGTCCACGATGAACACTCCACCATCGAGAATATCAACAACATTATAAATGTTTTCCTATAAACACAGACACAGATGTCAAAAACACTATAAACAAGTGGGATAATACTTCATGTATAATAATTCTTGTTATGGAATTGCTATGTTTTCTGTCCGGGTCCATTAGTACCTGTCTTACATGAAGTAGTACCTAACAGGTGTAAAGTTAGTTTTCGTGCCAAGCAATGATGATAAACAAGCCTGTTACCTGGGCAACGTCAACTCTGTAGACTCGATCAGGATAAGTGGCTGAATAGAGGAAGAATAGTGAACAATGAGAACAATACAATACCCGTGCTTGACCACCTGTCAATAAGCCAGTTCATAGTTTAAGAATCGTTCTTAGTGCGCATTCAAACGACATTGACATTGACAGGCACGCATCCCAAGCAGTCATGATTACACGGCTGGCGTGTGCATTCAACTCAGTAAGGTCTAGTTCAGGCCCCGTCCACACGTATCCGCAAATTTTTTTTTTGCGGATACGGGTTGCGTCCACACGTGTCTGTAAATTTTTGTGTCCGTATCCGCAAATTTTACGAAAACGGATACGTGTGGACGGTGAAAACGATTCGAATACGCTGCGTGTGGACGCAAACATTTTTGTATCCGCAAAAAATAATTTGCGGATACAAAAATTTCCGGATACGTGTGGACGGGGCCTCAGACGTTGAATGATGTGTTTAATCTAATTTTTGAGGTCCATTCAATTCGATAGAAATTCCCTACTTATTCTCTCCTGATTTGTTTCTTACATTACAGTGAGGACACTCAAACCGTGAACACTTCCAGTTTCTTTTGTCATATTTTCAAAATGCGTACAGACTGTAAAGCATCGATCGAGCCAATTCTTCATTTGCACGTTACGTCATCCCGGCCATGTTGGTACCATTTAAAAAAAGATTTCTCCTTAGCATCCATTGCTAACGGTACCACAATGGCCGCCATGTTTTTTTGTCTTTTAACTCTTTTGGGAATGCTTGCAACCCATCAATCGATTGGAGATATGATTTATTTTGATCACTCAGTGTATCTGAACTCAATGCTTCATTTTTGAGGGTTTGAAACAGTAGAAAGTTAAAAAAATAGTAACCTGAAAGAAACTCGAAGTATTCACGTTTCGAGTGTCTTCACTGTAATAAATATTCATTCTTGTTTCTCGTTCTTTTCTAATAATATTTCTCATAACGTGAAGAGGTACGCAAGGGGGAGCTATAAAATAGATAGATGTACTTACTATCCAAGAAGCACCAGTCATCTGACAGACAGGATTTCTATCAAAGACAACAAGTGAATGTTGATGTTAAAATCTATACAAACAAGCTTGAGTAAGCAAGTAAACAAACAAACAAATAAATAAATGGTATCTTCCATCCATGGATACCATTATCTCATTTTTCATTTATTATTTATATTATTTATATTTATTGATTCATATTATTTATATTGAGCTATGTCTAACTAACCAGCATGTTGTATGCTATATTATATAATACTGAGTTTCAATAAATATAATGATGATGACGACGATGACGATGATGATGATAAACTACTACCCACCCCTCCCTTAATGCAAAACGTTAACTCACATCTTCCTCCTCTTCTTCCATACTAAACCTCTCGATCCAGGCCCTCATTTGTTCTAGATCAGAATCAGGCTCGATAGTAGTGGTGGCGAGAATTGATGCTGAAAAAAACAAAAAGTACTTAGCGAGGACTTCTTTTATATTCTATAAAAAGTAGAGCAGAGCAGAGCAGAGCATGGGAGGACAGAGGAAATATAAAATAACAAAAGACAAGGCGGCCATGTTGGATGATATAACAAAGGAGGTTGATGACGAATCTTTTGCTAAATTCATCCAACATGGTGGCTGTGAAATCCATCCATATAAAGTATAGCATCAAGAGACCTACCAGACTCTCTTAATTTAGAGATGTCATAACAGTGCTTTTCGTAGTCTTGGAACTCAACGCAGTAGATTTGTACTTTAACAGTTTCAATACATGGCATTGGACTGGAAAAAAATCAAGCCAGATCGTTACATAACGTTACATAGAATAAATAAATAAATAAATCACTTTTTTTATTTAAGTGTGTAGTCGTTCTAGCGCTTTCGCACTAATTGGGGACACTTTTCACTTACACGCACTACCACTACATTTAATATTCTATGCACACAACGCTCAACTCACATTTTGATTTTTATGGAGGGAGGAAACCGGAGAACCCGGAGAAAACCCTCGTAGCACAGGAGAGAACAACACATCAAACAAACTCAATTCACATGTGGCGACCGCAGGGCTCGAACCAGCGACCCAACCCGTTGGATTCACAGCGGTGAAAGACGACCCGTAAGCCGCGAACGCCACCCATGCTACCCGTAGAGAAAGAAAGAGAGTCACAAGTTTGACACCCACTGCCATTAGGCCACTTAAAAATCGAGCAATAGACTCGGGCGAGTTTTGAATAGACAGTTTTCTCAAGGTTGCGTGCGCATCCAACTTGACGGGCCACAAAACTGAAAAAAGGAAATTCAGTAAAATGGAGAAGCCAGTTTTATATTTAGAGAGGAGAATAATCAATTTAATGAATAGTTATCGAAAAAAAATCCATAGAAATGAATGATAATTCTCATCATAAAGCTCCTATTCTGGTATCGTGGCCCGTCAAAATCCTTAAATTTAGATGCGCGCGCAGCATTGAGAAAACGATCTATTTTTATCTTATTAGGAAAAAACTTTTGTAATTTGAGAAATCATCTCAATATCAGTAAGTCTGGTAAAGCTGAACATAATTGGATGTACAAAAAAACCCAGAATAAACCCCTTGCATGTGTATCAAAGCAGCTTGATCTTGGGGACAAAACAAAAGAATTCCAATCTCCTGAGAATTGGAACCTATTGTTTTGTCCCCCATCCAGATTGCGCACATTCCAAAATACTGCAAGGGGTCGAGACCTCGTCGGCTCGGGCCTAATGTTTTCTGAATTCAGACCACCTGTTCCCTAGAGACCTATTCCCTAGAGAATAAGATTCTTTGTTTGTGTTGTATCCGTCATTCATGTGCCTTCTTATGTGAAACTGTTAAACAAAGAAATAATACTCTAGGGAATGACACGTGGTCTGAAATGGGCAAAACATTGGATAAGGCTTATAGGCCATACTCACGCAGCAGCCGTGTTTATTCTCAAGCACTTGAATGTGAGACTACGAGTGGGAAGATCTATTGTTCTAGTCAACATGCTATTACTGATGATAATCAACTACTGTGAGTACTTACTCTGCACTACTGGACGATCCCAGTCCTCGTCTCTGTAAAACACAGTCAATGACAAAAACAATTACTGGTCAACGTTCAACTTAAGAGTTGAGTTAAAAAGGTTCACTCTATGAAATAAAATCTGAGGATTGAACGGTGGACTACTAGCTCCGATAGCCGCGCACTAACCAATTGAGCTATGCCTGCATCAATCGCAGTGTGTTTATGACATTGCCGGAAAACACAAAGTTTTGACGTCCACCAAAACCTACTTCGTCGCGACGGCAAACTGTATGATATCACGAGTGCGATTGAAAGGCACTGTAAATGCATTAACGGAAAAGCACTTACCACAAACTATCAGTCTGCACATATAGCTTGTATCGATGCTTATATGTTTATATAAGGGTTGATAATTAAAATGGCGCCGGCGTCTTAAAGTACTGTACGCATTACCTTGGTTTTCTGGAGCATGTCGACTTGATTTCGTCTTGATATTCTGATTCTTGAAGGCGCAAGTCGACATGGTTCTGTTAACAGCAAAAACTTGTTGTTTCAGTGTTCGTTCTGTGAGTTATAGCCATGCCCTGACTTAGATCAGCCCAGAGGTTGTTTCAGTGTTCGTTCTGTGAGTTAGCCATGTCCTGACTTAGATCAGCCCAGAGGTTGTTTCAGGGTTCCATCTGTGAGTTAGCCATGCCCTGACTTAGATCAGCCCAGAGGTTGTTTCAGTGTTCGTTCTGTGAGTTATAGCCATGCCCTGACTTAGATCAGCCCAGAGGTTGTTTCAGGGTTTGATCTGTGAGTTATAGCCATGCCCTGACTTAGATCAGCCCAGAGGTTGTTTCAGGGTTTGATCTGTGAGTTATAGCCATGCCCTGACTTAGATCAGCCCAGAGGTTGTTTCAGTGTTCGTTCTGTGAATCATAGCCATGCCCTGACTTAGATCAGTCCAAAGGTTTTTTTCAGGATATGGATAAAATTCGTAAGCTTTTCGAACAATAGGCAATAGCACTTTTCACGTTTCTACGACCCAGACAGTTGGACATCTGACAGTGTCCGCCCAGAATTGGAACTTGTCTGGTCAAATCTTTGCGTTGCCGGTCATTTTGACCAGAAACAAAGTATGACCAAGTTGAAACTAATCTGGCTGGTAACCATGACCGGCAAATGACTGGCTATTATCTTAAGCCCTCTGGAAATGCTGCAAATTCTGCGTCCTGGTTTCTGCCCATCGCCGACAATTAACGCGGTCTAAGAATGTTTGTTTGACGGAAAGCAAATACGTGGTTGAAATAACCGAGTAAATATGTGTATGAGAATATATACGAAATATATATTTGTATTGTGGTTGTAATGTACCAAATTGAGCTGATCCTCGCAGTGTATGAAGCAACTTATGCAGCAGCAAATTTGAAAGACTCAGAAAAAATTCTGAGTCTTGAACGGGAAGTCTTTCAAATTTGCAGCTGCAAAAGTTGTTTCATATACTGCGAGGATCAGCTCAATTTGATATAAGCGAGTAACTTTCAAAAGTGGTTTGTAATATTATAGCATTTTACCTCCGTCTACTTGCATAGGGATCGTCTTACTGGTAACCAGTATTGCTTCTTTACATTGTGCAATTCTTTCACCATGACCACCCACTCTAGTCGCGGCCTTCATCAAACAACCAAACGAAACAATTAAGATCAAATATAAACTTTTCAAGGAGGGGTGGATCTAGGGTTGGGACTAAAGGATGGATGGAGTGGAGGAATACGCAATTTGCATCAAACATTCAATTCAATTCAGCCAAAGGTCTCTTGTGGAAAGCTTTGCTGGTTGACAAACTATCTTCAAATCGAAAGTATCGTATGGGGACAAAATTATTTTGGAAAAGGTTTTAGACATGACATTCAGGGGTGGATCCAGGAATTTGTTCAGGGGAGGGTGCTGCGCACAAAGTTAACCCAGGGAAGGGTGCACCCCTTAGAATCAAAGAGAAAAACATCATTTTGTATTGGTTATCTTCAAAGTAGGGGCACAAAGTCAAACCAGGGAGGGGTGCGCACCCCCTGCACCCCTCCCCTGGATCCGCCCCTGACATTAGTAATCCAGCAGAAGTTATTCGAGTACTAAGGAAGTCTGATTTTTTGCCATCCAGTTACAGTCACATGATTAATTCCTGCAAATGGCCTATTCACCCCAGAAACAAATCTCAAACGGTAAAGGAAGCCCTATTTAAAAAATACCTTTAAAAAATAATCATCAAAAACAAAAAAGAAAGCTGGGTTCCCTGTGTTTCAGAGCTTAACCAGACAGGGAGGGTAGGGGAGGTGGTGCGCTCACATCTAATAAACCTCAGTCTACTGGATGCAACATGGCCTCCATAGCAAACGTTCTTAGGGTCGTCACGTAATGTTTCTCTCCCCATTTGCGTGACAACCATAAGAACGTCTGCTATGAAGTCCAAATGCGACACTGTTTTTCTACAATATTGTCCATTTTTTTCGTCGCAACTGACGTAATGGTGAAAAACAGTGGATGAAAGGAAACAAAAATGGGATCAAAGAAACGAGACATAAAAGTCTTACCAGTGAAGATGAAGAGAAACCAATGATTTCAATCAGACCATCTTCATTGCTTTGTGGGAAGAAATCCTGGCAAAATATGATCAATAGAAATATATTAAAAACATACTAACTTCAATCTAATGGGAATCGATATTACGTCACTATTGAATAGTTGTTGGTAGAGCATATCTTACGTTGTCTCTTCCAGGGTTACCCCAAGGTGATGTTCCAGCACCATATCTGGAGAAAGCAAAGAAAATGTGAATGATGTACCTTATATTGCTGGTTTGTAATCATTCCCAAGAGAATGAAATAACAGCAGAGCAGGGGAGGGAAGGGGAGGGAAGGGCATAGGCATTCCCAAAGAATATAATAACAAAAGACACGGCGGCCATGTTGGAGGATATAACATAAGAGACTGACAACGAATCTTTTGATAAATTCATCCAACATGGCTGTGTGAAACTTGATCAATTCCACAAAGAGTTGTTGGGGGGAAATGAAATGCAAGGATTTATGAGTCCCAGATAACAATACTTTTTTTAACATGCATCCCTTGAGTGAATCATTTAGAAATAAGTTGTTTTTTAATCACACAGCATATTTGAGTTCAATCCTACTTTTTTAGAGGGTTTGAAGCAGTAAAAAGCTCAACAAAAAAATCTGAATGAAGTCAAGTGTTCATGGTTCAAGTGTCTTTACTGTAATTAGAAGTACTAACTGGATTACTGTTGACTTACTTGGAGATATTAAGAAACAAAAGACAGAGAGGTTTAATTTCAAGAAGTTTGTCTGTCAGATTAACACCATCACACTGCAAGATAAAGTTCATATCATCTATTGGTTATAGTCATATTGAACTTTTGAAAATGCTTTCTGCAGTGATTTAATTTCCATGTAAAATGCTTAATATTTTTTTATGCCAAACGATGTATTGAGTACCTCTAGTTTGGAATATTTGTAGAAGTCCTTGGCTTTTCCTTGTAGAAACGTCGTACTACTTGCCTGTATGTAATCAAACGATAAACATTTTTCTTTTGTTAGGAAAACAACGTATTCTGGGTGTAGTCAGGCATCATACAGATCTGAGGCTGAGGCTGTATCAACATGTGACATGTTACACGTCAGAGAATGAGTACATACACTTAATTGAAGAATCGTTGTCGGGTTCAGAAACATAGAACATAGAAGCTGAGAACGAAATGGCACATGGGAAGTACGTTAATTAGATACATGCCATGACTGGCAACCCATGGCATCATCCACCGTTTTTAATACGCATTTTAGGCATTCTAAACCGACTGCATGGATGACACAAATGAATAAATTATAATATAATTATGTCATTTTCCATGTGCCATTTCGGTCTAAGCTTCTATGTTCTATGTTTCTGAACCCGACAACGATTCTTCAATTGAGTGTATACTTACCTTTCCATAGAACATGAAATTCTTAAACCTACTATTGGACTTGCCTGGATTGGATTCTAAAACCAAAGAAAAGAATAGCTGTCATCATCAGATTTCATCATATCAAAGATTATTATCAATTATTGATATTTACATTCAATGTTTATCATGTTTATCTATGTTATAAATGGTATTGGCAATAATCACAAGCATTTCTTACCATAGTAAATACGAATACGATTTTTTGGGTTCAAACTAACCTCTCCATTCATGAAATTCTAAACAGACTTCTGCATCAAATCCTAAACTAAAGTAGTTGTTCATCACATTGAGTGGAAGCTGAATATAGAAAACATAGTAACATATTAATTTTTGACATAATATAAGTTTTTAAATGATATTTATCAAATTTTGAAAAATTCAATGAAGAAAAACACAATACGAATCAGTCACCCTGGAGAAGTCTGTAAATTGGATGCGGAAAATCGTCCTCATTCGTATTAACACTCACTTTCTGGTTTTCTTGGTCAAACTCACTCCAATCTCGTAACTTCATAGCAGAACATGGAATTATACTCAGACCATACATTTGACAAACAATATGCAATACATTCTTATGATATGTATGCAGGGTTCATGCTGAGGTAACCACTTAAAATTCAAGGACTATTCAAGGAGTATACAAGGACCCAAAAATGAATTTTCAAGGAGTACGTTCAGCTAACTATGCCAAGGTTTTGCACGGTGGTTGCACATGGCCGACTTTCAGATTTTCCGATCTTTCTGACTAGATCTATTTCAGAACCATGCAAGTAATGATCAAAGCAAGTGCCCTTGAAAACGTGAATTAAATTCAAGACGTTTTCAAGGAGTTTAAGGAGTAGCACAAACCCTGTGTATGACCTACTACAGGAATTAAATGGCTTATATCTACCTTTAGTGAATGTGCCCTCACCCCTAGATTCTTATATTTATTATCAATAATACCCCAGAGGAAAAGGCACATATGCTAAAGTAATGTCACCCTTGGTTCCTTGAAGTAAAATGGGTGAGATAAAAAAAACCTGTTGAATCATTTGTTAAGAGTAGGGGATTGTCTCCCGGTTCAACAGCCTCTCCCTGTCTGGAGGCATAACACTAAATGTACTAACAAATCATTCATGATTGTAAGCTGCACGGCTGCTAATAGTGCCTTAACATGCAGCTCGAAAGTCCTCCACTGATCTATATAAATTCATCCTTTACCTTTACCTTTCCTGTCCTTTATTGAAATCATAATTATTGTCAAGCACCTTGGATTAGGGAAATTAATAGTTAGTTACCTTGTGAACCTTTGGAACATCATCATCACTAATGTCTCCACTTTCATTTGCGGTAACATCTAGATTCCACCTGGAATTTGAGAACTGACTTGATTAAAAATGAAAAAACCTAAAAAATGTGTGCATGCTGCATAAATGCGGCAGAAGTGATTTGCAAGCATGTTGTAGATGTGCATTTGTTTGCATGAAGGAAGCAATATCATACGCATTGAATGCAGAAATATTTGCAAAAACAAAAATTCCAATTTGCATTTAATCCAGTAACTGCCTAAATATTCGAAACAGGTACAACACATGCAGCAAATCACAGAGCAAAGTGCAAATGTATGACCAGCGAAATCTCATTTGACAGCAAAAAGCCTGCGGTGCACCAAGTGCAAATATAGTTTACAACAGGAGGGGGGATCCAGGGGGTGCAAAAAGGGACTGTAGCTCCCCCTTCCGAATGTTGGTCATGTTAATTACTTGAAGTGGAAAAGAAAGCATATTTCTAAATATTTTTTCCAAGTTCTGTAGTGTCATTCACAAAATGTGGTTAAGGGCCCCCCTCTAATATTTTTAGCTAAATCCACCCCTGTACAATAAATGTGGTTATACTTTCATGTGTCATGCTGTAATACTGTACCTGTCGAGTTGTACTACTGTGCCTTCCTCAACATGTGTTAGAATCTTAGATAATGGTTCATCAGCATATCCCTAAAAAAGAACAGAACAAGAATAATGTAATAAAATAATGTCTACCTACTCTCTGCCACAAGGGACAAAAAATCAGAGTTTGCACCAGAATCTCTCAACTTTGCACTAGAGTAGCTAATGAGATCTGTGAAAGGCATTCTAATAGTCCCTTTCACCTGAGTGAGTTCCCTGCGCCATTTTGAAAAATAGTCATACCTTTGCACCAAAGCGAGACAAATGGTGAGCTTGCAATTATAGAGACCTTTTTTAATACCTTGGACAATTATTTATATCCTATCCTTGCAAGCTCACCATTTGCCTCTCTTTGATGCGAAGGCATGGCTACCTTTCAAGTTGGTACCAAGAAATGTGAAAGGGACTATTCTATTTGTTATTTAGCCATGCACTGGCTTCAATAAGCCAGCTGAAGTTTTTTCAAGTTTCCATAAAAATTGATGGAGACAGCCATTTGAAAGTAATTCAGTTTTTTTTTTTGGAAATGTAAGCTTATTTAATAATTATTAAGATTTTTGGAATGGAAAATGTATGATGCCAGAAAAATGTGATTTCTGCAACATGGAGAACCAAGAGAAACCAAATATTCCAAAAAATACTTACCCCTCCCCAGTTGAGTACTCTTGATAAATCATTCCCAGTACCAAGAGGTAAGATAGCTACTGGTGGGGGAGGGGAGACCTTCAATTTGTCCAGCTCAGAAAGAACCCATCCAACCTGCATGGAATAGATGGTGGTTAGTTATCAATCATTAACAAAATTTATCTTCAACAATTCACAAATGGGACAAGAAAATGTGAGAAAAATGACAAACGAAATGAGAAAAATGTAAGGAAAGTGGACAAGAAATGAGAAACAAAATATGGGTGCAAACAAGATAAGAAACATGAAAGTGGGACACAACAATGGGATGAGAAAATGAATGACAAAAATGAGAGGCAAAATAGAACAGGAAAAAATGGAAGAAAATTAAAGACAAAATGCAGCAAGAAAAAGAAAAGATATGGGAGTAAAAAAATAATAAGAAAATGGGAAATGTCTTTGCTGCAGAGACATTAATCTGTAACTTACAGTTCCATCGCCTCCACAAGCAAGGATTCTTAGGTTAGGCACTTTACGATAAAGCTCCAGTCTGCAACCACAGAAACAAGAGTTAGAACTGATACATCAAATATTTGCCAAACACTAAACAATCATCATTACAAAGGCACACAATTAGACATCAGACATAGAATCAAAAATTATAAAGATAAAGAGAAATTAATGCATTGTACTAGAGGATTGGAAACAAACTACATTGTATGTTATATGCAAGGCAAGATGGTTTCTCCACACAAATTAATTTAACTACTCACCCTTCTTTTGGTCCACTACTAGATAAATCAAAAACCTAAAAGTAAAAAATACAAGAAAATGTAAAAAAGTATGCTACAAAGCATTTTATATTACTTGCCAAGGAGATGTAAATTTTGAACAACAGCTAGTTGAATGTATCATAGTCTAGCTTCTTTATTTTTATTGCAGGTCAAACAGCACTTTTCCTAATTCATGTATCATGCTCTGCTGTGATAATGGAGCAGGTTTTGAATGTTATTTAAGGGTGACACATATGTTCTTAAAGGAACAGCGGCAGCTCAGTTGGTTAGTGAGTTGGTGGTGCAGTTTCATCCTCAGGATCTCCATGTTTCTTTTAACTACTCTCTTATCCATGTAGCTTCAGCTTTGAATTCTCTTAAAATAGATCACTGATGGAGAGAGGGACCAAAGTCAGGGACGACCACAGAGTGAGTTTTGGATTTGGAGGAGGGGGGCTTATATTTCAGAAATCTCTTCTGAATACTGAATTTTATACCAAACAGAATATATAAAGTGAATAAATTAGAAATATAATAATATAATAATAATAATAATATTTATTTATAAAGCGCAAATACAAATCTGTTCTAAGCGCTAGTAAACAAACGACAAAGACAACGACAAAATAAAATTATTTACAAAGAATATGCTAATTTGAAGAGATAAGTTTTAAGTTCAGTTTTGAATGAGGCTAGACTTGATGCATTTCGGAGAGATATTGGAAGTGAGTTCCAGAGTTCAGGAGCAGCCACAGAGAAGGAGCGATGACCATAAGATTTAAGATTATAAGAATGTGCTGATAGAAGAACCTGTGATGCAGAACGAAGATTACGGTTCGGTTTATACACTGAAATGAGTTCCCGGATATAGATAGGAGATTGGCCATGAAGAGCTTTAAAAGTAAGTAATAGGATTTTATATTTGATTCTAGATTCAATTGGTAGCCAATGCAGATTAACGAGGATAGGTGTAATGTGGTCATGTTTATGGGAAAGAGTGATTATTCTGGCAGCAGCATTCTGTACAGATTGTAGTTTATCTAAGAGTTTGTTTGGTAAGCCAAAGAGCAGAGAGTTACAGTTGTCGAGTTTGGAGGATATGAACGCGTGGACGAGAGTTTCAGTTGTTTTCAAAGAGATGTATTTTCTTATTTTAGCAATGTTTCTGAGATGATAAAAAGAAGACTTGCAAATATTATTCACATGACGAACCAAAGTAAGATGCGTATCAAATATGACACCAATGTTCCGAGCATGCATTGAGGGCATTATCACATCAGAACCAAATTGAAGAGAAGGAAGAGTTAACTGTGGGCTGTGCTTTGAAGAAAATAACAGGAATTCAGTTTTGCCTTTATTTAGTTTCAATTTATTTGTAGTCATCCAAGCATCAATATCAGATAGACAGTTTTCAATCAGATTCATGGAATCATTAAGGGACAAATCATCATTACAGGAGAAAGGAATATATAATTGAGTGTCATCAGCATAAAGGTGGAAAGACATTCTGTGTATTCGGAGGATATCAGCTACTGGAGAAGTATAAAGGAGATACAACAAAGGACCAAGTACAGAACCTTGAGGTACGCCACAATCAAGTTGAAGGGCTTCAGAAGAAAAATCATCAATGGAAACAAATTGAAAGCGATCAGTGAGGTAGGACTTAAACCATTGAAGAGCTATGCCAGAAATGCCAAATTTTGTATGGAGACGATCTAGAAGAATTTGATGATCAACTGTGTCAAATGCAGCAGATAGGTCCAAGAGTAGCATGGCAACACAAGAACGATTGTCAATGGAGTGGAGGATATCATTTTGTACTCGAAGAAGAGCAGTTTCACAGCTATGAAATGTTTTGTATGCAGACTGCAATGGTTCATGGAGATTGTTCAGAGACAGATAATCATTTAGCTGAAGAGAAACGACTTTTCCAATAATCTTGGAGATATTCTTTAAATTAGAGATAGGGCGATAATTTCCAAAAACTTCATGATCAAGAGATGGTTTTTTCAGTAACGGTTTTAAAACAGCAACTTTAAGAGAAGATGGAACAACACCAGTTTGAAGTGACAGGTTAACGATTTCACATATAGTAGGCAGTAATGCGCCAAAATGTCCAAGTAGGAGACTTGCAGGAAGAGGATCAAGACTACAGGATTTAGATGACATCTTTTTCGCAATGGCTGATAATTCATCGATAGAGATAGGCGAAAATGAATCAATTTTACAATCCAGTTTAGGTGAATCCAGATAAGAGAAATCATTTGAAAGATGTGACGTAGGAACGAAGCCATTTCTGATGTTAACGATTTTGTTTTTAAAGAAGTAAACAAAATTGTTAGCTAGATCTGTGGATGAAGTTGAGGTTGGTAGTTTTTCCTCAGGTATACGGTGTAGCAATCGATCAATAGAACGGAATAGATCATTACTGTTAGAACCAGCATCAGTAATCAAATTAGAATAAAAATTCATTTTTGCATCAAAAATCAGTTTTTTAACAACATTACATTGATCAACATATAATTCACGGCCAACCTCTAATTTGGAACGTCGCCAACGTCTTTCTAGATTACGACGCTTTGTTTTATTAATTTGAATTTCGTCAGTATACCATGGAGCTCTTGGGCGAAGGGAGATGGATCGAGAACGTAAAGGAGCACGTTTATTTAAAATAGACGATAAAACAGAGTCATATTGAGTACACAAATCAGATAGTTGAGTAGCAGGACATTGATATAGTGCAGAGTTCATAATATCTTGTTGGAGACAATCAGCATTTATTGCACGAAGCCTGCGATAAGAAATGCTTTTTGATTGAAGTAGAGGCTTGTTTACAGATAACATACAATGAACAGCATAATGATCAGATAAAACAGGATCGTGTACAGTAAGGTTGGTCACAGATTTTTCATCAGATCTTGTAATGATTAGATCCAAAACGTGATTACTTTTATGTGTAGGTGAAACAGGATCAAGGACAGTCAGATTAAAACAATCGAGTAAATCCATAAAGCGATTAGCATTATTATCTTTAGTGTCATTGATGTGAAAGTTAAAATCTCCAGAAATTACCAGTTTGCCAGAAGATGTAACCAGTCGTTCCAAGAGAGTAGTGAAATCATCATTAAATAGCAAGCTATTTGAAGAGGGTGGACGATAAACAATAACAATACGATAAGTAGACGATTGATGATGAAGTAGCATTTCCATAAATTCAAAAGACGTGTGAGACATTGTTACATGATGATTGATTTTCAGGCTATTTTTATACATTATGCCAACACCTCCACCAGTACGATTTTGACGAGGAACATGACAAAACGAATAACCAGTAGGACAAATATCACGCACAATAAAATCAGAATTAGTATTTTTTAGCCAGGTTTCAGTTATAGCGAGAATATCAATGTCTCTTTCAACAACATAATCCTTAATTAAAAGAGATTTATTGTTTATTGAACGAGCATTTAAGAGACAAAATTTCATGTAGTTTGCAGTTGAGGTAGAAATTGAAGCAGGTTCAAGTGATGCAGGAATTTTGATGTTTGTTGTTGAAGCAGGTGATGATGAAATTGTAGAACGATCTGTACGATGACCACCTCGCTTGCCACGAAATCGAAAAAGCTTTAATTCCTTAAGAGCAGAGGAGCAGCAAGATGAAGGAGCTTTTGTATTACGGCGAAGTTCGAAAAGATTTGCTCTTGAGTATGTTATTAACGGCAGTTGACGGTTAAGATTTGAATTTCCAGCTGTGGAATCCAGGATTTCTTTATTGTAATTAAGGACCGATGTTCTGTTATGGCCATAAAAGACATGGGATAACACAGGTGTAGATGTTAAATGTTGTAAAGAAAGACGAGGCGTATCCAATGAACGATGATAATTATTAGTGTGATGAACCATATGAAGTCGTTGAACCGTAGTCTTGAGGTCAGAGTTAAACGAAGAAGGGCCAGGATTACGATGAATATCCATAGAAATAGTAATATCAGTTGGAGGATCATGACCAGGAATAGATAATGAAGTATAACCATGCTTAGATATTTTTCCAACGGCAATACGAGACTTGTAGAAACCAGATTTGAGACGAAACGAAGTTAACTGACAAACATTCCAGGGAGATGAACTTGAAACCACTGAATTAATCACTAAACCAAAGTGCAGAGATTTACTTCTTTCAAGATCCAAATGACGATTAATGTTATAATTATCAATATAAGAAAAAGGGACTATATAACAGCGACAAACCATAAAAAACAATAACGTATATACAGACAAAGAATATGTGGCTGCCATGTTAGGCGCCGGAAGTACGATCTTTTGGGCCGGGGCAATCTTAGTTGGGGGCTATAGCCTCTGAACCCTCAGCTCTGTGGTCCCTGAAAGTGCACAGTGTCACCTTCCTGGATAGCAACCTATTAGGTGAATGAACTACAGGCACTAAATATAGTTATATATGTTACTTTATGTTTCCATACAATGTATGGTTATTTGCTATACCCTAGCTATCAAGCCCAACACTTTTATCATCCATGGCCATGAACTATGATAATTCTGATCAGTCAGGTTTATTTTACATGACCCACCTGTCTTGGATTCAGAAGCCACTGAAACTTGTGCATGATTTTTGCACCCTAAAAACAATGTCAGTTACTGTGATTAGTTCTGTATAAGGTTCATTAGTATTCAATAAATAAAACTTTTATTCAGTGTTGTTTTTTTTACTTGATTAAAGTGGAGAACCCAGAGACAAAACCATGAATTAAGGCAGCGACCCAACAAAAACTGTACTGACATGTGATAGTGAGTTGAGGATTTGAACTTAAGATAATTATTGGAGGTGAGAGACAAGTGTAATACGCCACCTTGTACACTGTAAGTTCTAAACAATACATACCTGGTTGCCTCCACTTTTAGGGTTGATGAAGATCAAAAGTGGCTTTTTCTGTGCTGACCCTGAAGGTTTGATCTAGAAACAGGAATAACATTAAACTTTGGAGGGTTATCTATGATGGCCTAGCAGTTAAGTAGGTAGGTAGGTAGGTCAGTATGTGGGTAGGTCAGTAAGTATGTGGGTAGGTCTTTAAGTGGGTAAGTAGGTAGGAGGGAGATGGGTAGGTAGGTAGGTAGGTGGATGGCTAGGTGGGTAGGTAGGTGGCTAGGTGGATGGCTAGGTGGATGGCTAGATGGGTAGGTAGGTAGGTAGGTGGATAGGTAGGTAGGTAGGTGGATAGGTAGGTGGGTGGGTAGGTACATGGGCAGTTAGGTAGGTGGGTGGGTAGGTGGGTGTAGGTAGGTGGCGAGGTGGCTAGGTGGGTGGCTAGGTGGGTGGGTAGGTGGGTGGAGGGGTAGTTAGAAGAGGACTGCATGAAATAGATACATAGCTAAATGTTCCAGTTTCTGGAGACAAATAGACTAGATTTCAAGTATCACCCACACATCTCTTGAGTAAATGTAAAGAAACTCAATACATGTTCTTACCACAAATGGTTTTCTTTCCTGAAAAAAGTATTAAGAAAAGTAATCAGTCTGGGTTAGATTAAATTTAGATTAAATTTCCCATTAGTTATTCAGGTCATTTTGATGTGCTTTACAGAATGTGGAGCCATTTTTGAAATTTGAAAAAAAAAAACTGTCAGCAAGGAAGGAATTTTTAATTGAAACAAATCTGGCCAGATCCTTGAAGTCAAGTTGATTCTGTCCCTTCATTCACCTCAATAAAATTCCAACGTCCATCATTTTGGCAACAAAATTTCCAAGTTTGCTATATTTGTAATCTTTGCTCACCTTGGTTGATTTTCTTTTGATTGATCTTTTTTTGAAACTGTTTCGTTTTACAGATCCTGATCTTCCCTGCATGAAAACAGAACAGTTAGTTGAAAGTTACTGAGTTTCAATTATATGCATCTCTCCCAATGGTGTGACACACCTTTCTTAGTTTACAAGGGCCCTCTTATCACACACTTGACTTCCAATATAAAATGGGTTTTCCCTGACAGCATAAATTTATTTTATTTTCCTTCCAAGGGATTGATATACTAAGATTGTACCTCCCTGGGTTTTCCCTGATGCAAAGTGGGTTTTCCCTGATAGCGTCTGACATTCTTATTGGATGGTCATATTACCTTTCTGGGGATCTTAACAATCCATGATGGAGGAACAATAAGATTTGCATGGGCACCAAGATCACAAGGCTCATCTATTTTTTTCATCTCAAAGCATTCTACTTTATTATGATACTAAAACGACAAAATATATGAACTTTCAGTAGTGTATCGACAGCCCAGAGGTTGTTTCAGGGTTCAGTCTGTGGGTTAGCCATGCCCTGACTTAGATCAGCCCAGAGGTTATTTCAGGGTTTGATCTGTGAGTTAGCCATGCCCTGACTTAGATCAGCCCAGAGGTTGTTTCAGGGTTTAATCTGTCAGTCTGCCATGCCCTTATTTAGATCAGCTCTGGATTATCTTGTGTTCAATAAAATGTCAGTTTTCTTTATTTATTCTATTTTTCTGTTTAAAAAAGGTTCACAATATGGTATTACTTACAGCAACTTTACACCATGAACAACTTATTGATATAATGTCCTATTTAAAAAGAAATAAATAAATGAATATTTATTTTAAAAAATAGAGCAAACCATTCCTGCCATAGTTTTTCTCCTTCTGCAAATCCTAACAAACTAATTAAAACAGCAATTTTAATCTGTGAGTAAGTTATGCCCTAACTATGATCAGCCATGAGGTACCTGCAGTTTTAGGATATCAATAAAATCTGAAAGATAATTCTCTAAAATTGGCAGGAAACAAGTTTGAAAAGTCCTTTGTCCAACATGTGTGACCTTGTTTGGTCTATCTGTTCTTTATTAAGCTAGCGCGCATAAACTAATAGGAAAATAGAGGACTTTGTAAAAATCTAATAATTACCCGATGGTTGCAATGCTACTCTGAACCAGGAGTATATATATTTTACAACCATTCCTCTCTGTAAAGGGTCTTTCATGAGGTTTGCTTACTCTACGTTATTATTAAATTCGCTATTCACAAAACATGACACTCAAATCACTAACCGTTCAGTACCTTATTTTGAAATGACAGCATGTGTTGAAATGACTGAAACAAACAGATATTCAAACAACAATTCATTTCTATAATAAATAAGAAAATAAATTAACTTTGTTTATAGAGGATAACACTTGACAGTAATTCAACTGATAAACTTGTGGTCCTCTGTTAACGTCTCTAGTTAATTAGGGACGGGACCGCCATTAACATGATCATCCGAGCCACATGAAGGTCTAACCATTTGCAGATGTAATTACAAAAGCAGCACCTTCTCCTCAGTTATTTTAACAGACTGATGCTCTTACCAACTGAGCTAACCGGGTAGCAGTCAAATATCATATTTTTCAAATATTTTTCAACCAACAATATCTGGATATTTCCTCTTAAAGCCACAAAATGTGCCATGACAAAAATTAACAACTAAAATAGAGTAATAAAAGAACAGAATAGAATAAACATTTTGGAATGGGATGAAGAAAAGGTGTGATGGAATTTGGAATAGAATACAAAGAAAACAGAGATGAGTTAAGCCTAAATTGGAGTAAAATTGAATGGAATGGAATATGATGAAATGGAATGGAACAGAGAGTAGAATAGAATGGAATAGATAAGAATGGAATAGAATACACTGTAGAATGGAATAAAATAAAAAGAATAGAATGGAATGGACCAGAGTTGAATAGTAAGGAATAGAATAGGAAATTATAAAAAAGAGTGAAATAGCATGAAATGTAATAATTTTCAAAACCTGTTTGACAGCTACACTTATATGATCCTATAATTAGACTAACCTTTCCACAGTGTTCACACTTGCCCTCCTGTTTCCTTCTGTGTACCCAATGGTGTCTTATACTACCCTAATAATAAATAGAACATGTACATTCATTGGTTAAAATTCATTTGTGTCAGTCTTTGATTTCCTTGATAAACCATGTTTATAGGTGACAAAAATTAGATTAAGGATCACAGACAGCCCAATCATGTAGAGGAGGTGAGGGGGGAGGGGTAGCGAGTTCTACCATTTTTCTGCATGCCAATGTGGTGTTCAAGAAATTATCTATACCTACCCCAAAGAGGAATTTGGGATTTCCGAAGGGTTGGGGTCAGAGAAAGAACAAAAATTACAGTTTGTATGGAAGAAAATTGGAATTTCTGGGGGTAGTTTGGGGGGGGGGGGGGGGGGGGGGGGGGGGGGGAGGATCCTCCATGAGAGGGGTATGGATAATTTCTGGAACTATACAAAACAAATGAGAACAGATGTATGTATTTCTAACTAGTTAATATTTAGAGTCTACTGCCATATCAATAGGCTTAGTAAATATTTTGGGGAACAACCAGCCCTCCTCCCAATCATTATATTGAAAGATTTTTTCATTGTAACATACCTCTTGTACACCTTTGGTTTGAATTTCTCGAAATGTTGGCTTGCATCTGAAATTAATCTATAAAACAAAACACCCAACACTTATACAAAGTATCTCAGAGATTACAAGGTGATTTGCACCAATATTGTTTTTATTGTCAGTATAGTTATCCAATATTTGGACTTACTCTTTCTAACTGTTCGATGCATTTGGTATGGACGACAATCTTACAAGCTGAGGAGCAATAACATTTTTACACAATTAGTTACTGCAGGATATGCTTTTGATGAGAATATCAGAAATCAAATCTCAATAGACGAAACAAATATTGGCTGCAATTCATTTCTTTTATATACCCAGACTCTATGTATCACCTGAATGTCCTTTTAATACTCCATTTTACAGTTTGATTTAAAATTGATTTGATGAAAATAGGTGGCTAATAATATGTGGTTCTTGAATGTGAAGTCATACACATATTTACAACACTACAATTCTCTCATTACCTGTACATTTCTTTCTCGGACCAGATTTCTAAATATAAAATAAAGGAAAAGCATACAAGTAAGAATCATTTTATATTTGCTTGTAAAGACACGTCTTTCTCAGGAACCCAGAAAAAAACACCCCTGGGCACAAAGTGTGTTGGAGATTGTTCCAGAAGTCCAAGTTAATCTCTTTCCTGACTGTTGGACCCACTGGGGTTGACCAATAAGCATCAAGGATATGTAAACAAACATGTTATGGCATTATTTTGGGAAGCACCGGTGGGGTGCGCTGCTAATGCGCCGCCTCTCACCAATGCGGCCTGAGTTCAAGTCCTGGCGATCTCAAGTGTCGTATGTGAGTAGAGTTGTTTCTTGGTTGTCTCCTGTGCTTCGAGGGTTTTCTGGGTTCTCCGTTTTTCCTCCCCCCTCAAAAATCAACTTCTAAATTCTAATTCGATCTTTGGGCTTTCACCTTAGTTTGGAGCCTAGCTCTGTTGTGATTGTCCCATGCTGTGATACAACAGCGAAAAGCTTTGTAGATTTTTTAAATTTTATTTTGAATTCCAACTTGACCTCCGGGTTCCCGTGGATGGTAAAAATTTTGTATAGATGTTTTTAAATTTGAAAAATACAACTGTGCAATATGGAGACTAAGAAAATAAATGATATAAAATATATATGATAAATGGTACATAGCCAATCATCTAGAGTGTGCCACAGGAAGCCCAACATAAAATAAAAGACAATGCTTACCACACATTCATAATCAGACAGATAACAGAAGTTAGCAGAAGCATCTGAGTCGATCCAAAAATGTCTTCCATTAACAGCATTATCCTGCAACCAGGAGAAAGATAATGTGAGCTTAGTTACAACTACCTTCTAAGCTCTTTTACAGGCATGTCATTTTGTGTACAATGTTCATCGAGAGAGCTTGAAAAGAGCATTTTTAAATGCTATGACTTAGTACTGAATCTAGACCATTTTTGAGTTCCAAATTACCGATGTGTGCCTTGATTACAAACTTATTTACAGTACTCAGGCTTAGCCTTGTATCAGTGTCTAAATATTCATAAATAATACACAACTTCAACAATACCAACACTGGAACACATGAATATTCTGCACAAGGCTCACTGAGACATTGAGACAACAGTCGAGACAGGGAAATTGGGTGATACCTTCCGTCAATCAAATAAATTGATCAGTACCTCCATATTCTCTGATTGGCAGCAGTGTATTGCCCTATTTCCCTGTTGCAACTGTTGTCTCGATCAGTGCGTTGCAGTAAAAAGAGTGTTAATAGTCCCTTTTCTCATTCCATAAATACCGCTGCGTTTTAAGACTGAAGACTCATCTGCACTTAGTCTCACTCAGGAGTAAATCATTTGCAAATGCCAACTTTAATGTACAGTAAAGAATGTGCAGCTTGAACAATACCAATGTTTTGAAATCCCACAGACTTTTAATGGTATCTGTGAATAGTTGACTTATAAACAAGCCTAAGCCTGTGAAAATGAGTCTGTGGTCTTTAAAAACAGCAGTATGCAAAAGCTAAATTATACACCGTGAAAAGATGAAAATACTGATGTTTCGAATGCTAGTCCTTCGTTGGAGTAAAAAAGAGTAGTGGTAGTAGTGTGTGTGTGAAAGTGCGCCAATTCGGAAACCACCCCTTAATTAACACTGTATTTGTACTTAAAATAAAGATTTAAAAAAAAATTCCTATCCTCTCTACTAGCGATGTTTAAGGAATATTAACTAGTCCTGCCTATTATTAGTCATAATTTATTACTTACTGTCCAATCAGAGACATCAGAAGTGCTGCATGAAGCTGCCATCATTTCATGGTTGTCACAGCGATCTGTCTGAGATGATGGCTTGCAATTGATATCAGGCGTGGCCATTGCTTGCCTGGAATTAATCAAAATATTTGGTAATTAAGTCGCTGGGTGCAGAATAGACAACTACGTGTACTTCAAATGAACTGTCTGCAATTGGCCAACTTAAAATTAATCTTTTTTTACTGAGAAAGAGAGCAAGTGTAGTACTTGCTATGTCGTACATGAAATTATAGATCCCGAGAAGAATTGACCTAATTCACTATGACGTCACTGCTTGTTTATGTGGGGGATAGAATCGCCAAATCCAATAGAAAATTCAACAAAATTTGCTCCTAGCGAAACAGTTTAATCTAAAATGGCCTGGTTTTCAGATATAATATGTGTTAATATGTACCAAAAAATATTCTGAGCATTTGCTGCCTATTCTACTTCTCTTCGATGAATGATACGGAATTTAGAACAATTTTCGGTTAGTTTGCGTTGATTTGACCCGTCCGACGACCCTGATCCTTTGCGTTTAAACAATAGATTGTTGAAGATTGTTTTGAAGTGACGTCATAGTGAAATAGGGCAATTGTTTTTGAGGTTTTTGTATTGCATAAAAAAAGACAGTCTATTGTTTTGTCCCCCAGAACAATTCCCCTAGGGAATAACAATAGTGGAGTGGGAAAGCTTGTAAAAGACAATGCAAAAAGCGAATTTTGATCAAGTACAAAGTCATATTCATTATCTAGATCTAACAGTATTTAGAATCTTGTCATACTTTGAGCATACAGAATTTACTGTACTTATGCCTTGACAATTTTAATCAATAAATTCTAACATAAAGACTTCATTACTGTAAATAATAAATAACAGATTCGCAAAGGAATACTATCCAGAGAAAGTTCTGACAGAAAAAAGCAAAGTGAAAAAAATATTATTCATCATTTACATGTAATTTGTTCAAAATTATCATAAATACCAGGCTAACAGTAAAATAAAATAAAAAAAATAAAAAGAGAGGGAGAGAAATGGGAGAAATTCTATTAAGATAAATTATGATTTCTTGTGATAGTTTTAAATGGGTCTGAGAACACAGGTTAGTTTAACTTGGTTTTGGTGTTAATTATTTATTGAGATAAGAATTTAGCATTCACAAGAAAACCTTTCCTTAAAATCTAATAAAATGCTCCATAAAATGCTGATAAAATGTGTCATGCCGTGGTTGTCGACTCGAAAGTTTTAACTATTTCGACAACCACACACACCATACATTAGCTCTTTCTCTTATGATTAATTTATTTTCAACTTTCTTGTCATTATTCATTAATATTACTCTTGTGAATACTTGTATATATTTATGTGTGTGGGAATCAATAAAATGTTCAATGTTCAATGTTCATGAAAGGAAAAGTTTTCTTTTTCTTTTGCAAAATATTATAATATTTAATGCTCTTAGGCCGCCCTCATAATGTATGGCGGGGGGGGGGGCAGGTGAAATCTTTAAATGACAAAAAAATTCTTAAGACCCCCCTTGAAGTCCCCCAAAAATTAACTATCCCCCCGGGCAATCTCTCGTAACTTCTTCTAAAAAACTTTCATTCCCCCAATTCTCTGAAAAAAGTTTTCAACCCCCCCCCCCCCCAAATTTTCCGATCCCCCTAAATTTCACCTGCCCCCCCTCTGCCATACATTATGAACTCAGCCTTATGAGATGAAAGAAAAAAAATACATCGACTAGTATATAGTATACATGTATCATCATATCTGCAATCAACATATGGTACCAAATACTGATAACTTCCTTAAATGTGCATAATTATATCATAAATGATATATTCAAAAAACATTACTAATAAAGCCACTATTTTTATGCTCTGTTCTAGGTAATGCAATAAGATATGTCTCAAGTTGAGATCGGCAACTAAGCTATATTGCTCCATACACATAAATATTATAGCTTATAAACACGGGTTGATTAAATTATGCACTCTAGTTCAGGTGCGTGCGAAATTTATACAAAAACACGAAAATTCAACCTTCAAAACAGGTGGATTTTTCTCAAATTAGGATATTGAATTAAAATAAAGGAGTATTCAATTAAAACTCATTTATTAATAATTTATTAAAGCTAAGATCTATACTTTCTCCACAAATCATTGATGAGGAGTACTTAGGTCAAAAACGATTAAAACTCTTATGAAAATATAGAGCCATAAATTTAAAGAAATATGCTACTTGAGAATGTGATATTGAGTATTGTTTGTGGGTTAGCAACCATTATTCCTATACCTTTTAGAAGTATGAGTGTGCGTGAGGTAGGGGTGGTAGGGTGGGGAGGGGTGTTAATGCATGTAAGCATATCACCTAATGTTCTAAATTACTTACCCTTCGGACTCCCATTGTTAATTAAGTATGCAAATTTCTATTGTTCAGTATTTCATTTTCGTAAACCCTAAAACTTTTGTACAGATATTTTTTCCCGTGTTTTGTACCTGTCAATATCAAAGCAACCCTTCCTTGAGAACAGTTAAGAATAAAATTGATTTCATATCGACATTTTTTAGAGCTATCGTTATGAAAAAAACCTACAGCTATGTCTAACATGAAAATAGAAATGGCAGAACCAATTAAATAAAACAACTTAAGTCATGAATTTTTAATTTTTATAAGTATATTTTTCTAATTGATGTAACTTTTATGGTAAGAGCATTAAAAGTCAAATTTTTTTCTTCTTTTTTATATTCCTAGATTTTCCCTTTCACACTTGGATTATAACGAATTTGAAAAAAAAAGCCCTTCATGTTATTCATTCGGTAGAAGGCCACCAGTTTATGAAATTATTTATCTTACTTAACGATTCTAGGCATTCTTATTCATATTTTACATTAAGTTCAATATAGGAAATCTAATTCCAGGTATTTTTATTAAAAAAATCCCCGATAAAGTGCCTCAATATTCCTTATCAGAAGACAACCTTTGACTCCACCGTTTTATTTCCGATCGAAATTAAATATAAATACGAAAATTAATATTTTCTTTCAAGACAAGAATTGTTGGATTATTGTGGCGAACATCGATAAGCTAAAGCAGCTTCGATTTGATCGCTGCATTTTAAAACAACAAAAAAATATTTCGTATCTATTTTACAATGAATTTTATTTTTCAAGAGCCGAGACAAGGAAGTAACTATATGAATATTCAGTTTGGTTCAATGTTATTTTAAATTCCTGGTGATTTAACGAATAAAAAGAAAAACTCGTTGAATGTTAAATGAAGGTTCGATATGACTGATATTTTTTAAACACAAGCCCAACCCCAGGGATCATGGAATAAAATGCCGAACTCCAACCTAACTTGACCACAACATAGCTAAAATAATATTCTATCTAGATATATGAATACTTAATATTATGGTCAGAATTCAAGAGAAGAAAGCTTACTTATAAGAGCGAGACTTAGCTGCTCCTCGCGAGATTTTCGAAGCATTCTGAAGTGAAGGTCGTGTTTCGTCTTCGACATCTTTGACTTCGAGCAAGTTTTCTTTGTGCCCTTTTGATTTCCCCGCCATCTTAAAGCACCCAGCATAACTTCAATAACGGTTTTAGCATTTCTCAGGTCAGTTGGAGCTCATTCACGGGTTTTTCCCACAAAATGAAGGCAAATTTGTTGATGATTGCGGTTTACAGTTCGACTCTAAAAACTAATGTTGACTGAACCACACTGCTTGCAAGGCATTGTGGACAGCGCGGGGGCGAAACGGGACGCGACTCGATGTTTTTATGTCTTCCATATTTTCATTTTAATGAACATTGTACCAATCTATAATTGTCAAGCTTATTTACAAAACTACTAGAAAAATAAGTTTGGTTGAATTAAACTATTTTAATTGCTTTTTTGGACTTCGAGTTTGCATAAAATGTCTGTCAGTCTTAGAGCGATATCGGTCAGAAAGTAATCGCAAACTTCCGTATTATTGCTTCACTGTTGTAGTTTCGAAACGAGAAACTCATGGTATAGTTGCTGTTTCTGTTCTGGGAACGAACTAGAAAGGGAATTCCCTTTGTTATCTGGAAACAGAAACCTTGATATGACAAGATGGTTGACAGCCAAACCGCTCGCCTTGAAGTTATAGGTGTATTCCGCGTTAGGTTTCTAATGAAAGTGAAATTTTTTCTGCACAAATCGAATAAAATGTAGCGTCTTTAAGTCTATACCAAGAGACTTTTGCTCACTTTTTACTGCGGTTTCTAATGAAAGTGAAAAAGTTGCAGGATAAAATGTAGCTTCTTTAAGTCTATACTTTTGCGAACGTCTTTCTTTCGGCGGGCTAGGGAGGCGGGGGAGGAGGGGGGCGGGGGGCGGGGGGAGGGAGGGAGGGAGGGGGGAGAGGAGAGAGAGGAGAGAGCGAGAGGGAGGGAGGGAGGGAGGAGGGAGGGGGGGGAGGGAGGGGGCGGAGGGAGGAGGGAGGGATGGCGCGTGCGGGAGAGGGTTGAGCGTGTTGGAGGGGGGTGGGGAGTGGTGAGTCTTTCGGGTTTTGTCTAGTTGTCTCTTTCTTCTCTCTCTCTCTTCCTTTCTTTCTTTCTTTCTCTCTCTCTCTCTCTTTCTTTCTTTCTTAATTAATCATTCTTCCTTCCTTTTTTTCAAGATATGAAAGATTATGCATGCGCGGATAAAATATGTAATAAAAACACTTATAATAAAACACTTTAAATGCTAGTATGACTTCCCTTCGTCGCAACCTTAATCAAGCCACTGGGAGTTTTCCCCAAAGGGTTTATATTTACCGTGTAATTGTCGCTACAATTATTGTTATAACATGCACGAAATTTAACAACCTGGTCATTTGTGGCCATTAGTTTCTGGTGCCAAAGCAAACCTCAGAAATGGTTGTGCATATGAAGAGGGACTGTTTTTAATGTGTCTAAATGGGCGAAGAAGCTTCAGGACAGTGTTTTGTCTCTGCCTCGCACGATGATTATTACAATCATTCAGTTATGCCAATAATCCATCAAACGTGTCTTATTCCCCCCAGTTTTCTTTTCTCCCTTCGTAACAAGCCAGGAAATGCATGGCATCTCTATTTATGCAAACGATTTTAACATTCTCGAAACTAGCTTACAAATTCCCGCTCGTTACAAATATTTTAGGCCGCTTAAGAGACCTACTAATTGAGAGCAGATTTGGATCCCAGTTTAAATCGCATTATCTGCAGCAAAACATATTTTTCTAGACCTCTTTTAAAGTCTATAAATTAGAAAAATTTTATTTACAAAGTCTTCAAAAATCTTGATAGGGACTTCCATATCTATTAAATATATCATTATTTTATTTTCTCAAGGATAGTTTTTTTTTATTAAGCAATCATTAGCGAAACATTTACATGAAAAGTTTGTAATATCAATATATAGTAAAAATATGAACTGACTTTTAATAAAGATTATGATATATTAAACTTTCGATAAATTAAAGATAACGAGACAGCTTTGATATATATTTGACTTCATAAAGCAACGCTCATGTGCGACAGCTTAGCAAGATCTCAAACCAACACTCGAAAAATCTCGAGAAAATAGGTCATTTGACGTCGGCTAGTAAAATATAAATATTTTTTCATTAGTTAGTAGATTAATAGTTCTTAAATTAATGAAAAAGAAAAAAAAAGATTGAAACAGCATTTTATAATCATTAACAGGTATTGAAGTTACAAGATAAAAGCTCACTCTCATCATCTTCAATGTAACCATTATTATTATTATTATTATTATTATTATTATTACTATTATCAACATTAATGATTATTCAAACTATTCGAGGGCTCAGTGACCTGTGCATGTTATTCCCGTTATCATTAAGATCGTTATCGTTAATGCGAGCGTTACTATCGTTATTGTTACTAGCGAGATCCTCATAAGACGTGCGCGTTATTCAACTTTTAATTGCGCTATTAAAGCTATAGATTCCTAATGATAAATTGAACGTCAAAAATCTGGAGTTTAATGAATATTCTTCGACTGGCGCTCGTACACCTAAGTACGGTAACAGTGAATGAATAAAGGCGGGAATACACTGAACAATTTTTTCTGTAACTTTCTCTTTTTCTCTCGCAACACCATTACGACTCAACTTGCTAGAGTGTTAACAACACAAGTTGCACGAGTGTCTATACGGTGCAACTGAGACGCAATCGTTGCCAAAAGTATAAAAACGAATTCTACTTTTCGCAACGATTGCTGCAACTTGTCTCGTAACATTTTTTCAAATTGGGCTGTAGGTTACACGCTGTAATGCTCCATGCAACTTGTGTCGCAACAGTTACAGAGAACATTGCTCGTGTAATCGCGCCTTAAGGCCATCTTTGATCAGTTTACTCTTCGCGCATTAAGAACAAACATCAAGCACTCAAGTCCAAGTGGAAGCTTCGACGAAACGTTACTTTTTCCGTTTCTCGGAGCTTCGTTTTTGCTCACATTGTGCATAACAGGAAAAAATATAACAGTTTTCATCGCCTCATCGTGGAACCATTTCAAATTTTCAATAAATTTTCTGAAGGATAAATGAAAGAATGAATGCTTAAAGGGAATAGCCAAATCGTATAAAATGAACAACACTGGTAACTAGTATTCTTTCCGTGTGCCAAAATAAAATTCCAGGTTCAAAAAATGTTTAGCAAAAGCAATCATTTTTCAGTGACAGCAATATTTTTTATAGATTCTCCAAACTAAATAATAGCTTAATATTTATTGATCTTGTTTTTACGATCTTCATTTTTGATTATTATTTACAGTATATTAGGGAGTGTTCATAATTTATGGGGAAGAGAGTTATGACTAGGGGGGGAGGGGGCAGCCATTTTCTCCTATTAACTATAGCAAAAGAAAAAACAGGGGGAGGAGGGAGGGGGAGGGGAATGTCAAAAATATTGCTTTTAGTTTGGTAAGGGAGTCATAGAAAATATGTTATGTTTGAGTAGGGATTAACCCTATTCACACCCACCCACCCACGGGATCCAACCATGCACAGCCTCCAAATTCCTATAACTTGTGAACGCTCCATTATTGATACCAATGTTATTATCACTCAAGATATCCCCTTCAGTAGCGAGGCTTCTAATGTGATGTTAAACTCAACCAGTGCTGTAAGCACGTCTACCAGGAACTGAACGAGACTTGAATCACGAAGAAATGAGTTGTTTTCGTACATGTTGGTCGCTGCGGGACACAATGAGATGAGCTGAAGCCAGTTATGAAGTAAGTGGTCTCGAACACCCAGACACACAAATATCTGAAACTTTAATGAAAAAATGGGAAGTGAATGAATACCAGTAGTGAATGAATGAAAGAAAAATGATGGAAAAGTGAGATTTGAAGAAAATAAAGGACATTTCTTTAATGAAATAATAATAATAATAACAGAGCTAGATTTTTTTATATTATACACCAAGTTCAAAAAAGATTGTCAGACCCGAAGACGATAGGCGCTAGAAAGGAATTTCTTATTCCAAGAAAGATTATTCCAAGATCCAAATAGCTGGAATGACTGGAGTTTCTCATTATTCTCGTCAAGAGCACGGACGTTACTGTTGAGATATTTAGTGTAGTTTATAGTCGACACAACCTTTTAAAGGCTTCGATTTTTCGATGCTTATATCACAGTACAGCCACATGTGAGTGCGCTTTATATTCCTTATTCTTTAAATAAGAAATACCTTGCCATCTTTGCCAATAGTTTGTGATGAGTGGTTAATTCTCGTTATCATGGTACAGAAACTCTTCTTGGCGATCCTGAGGTGTGCTGGGATACCTGTGTCGTCTTCGTTCATTTGCCAATATTGATGGGCTTTCTCTGAAGGAGTTAAAAACACAAAGAAGAATAGATTGAAAATATACAATGAACAGTAATCAATTATCAACAATAAAAACAGGAGCTGCACATGAGCTATTATGCAGCTATTATACAACGACGACAACAACGACAGATAGTATCACAGAGAGTAATAGCAGACAGCAGCAACAACAACGACGTCAACAACGACAGATAGTATCACAGAGAGTAATAGCAGACAGCAGCAACAACGACGACGTCAACGACAACGGCAATAACAACGAAGACAACAACAGTTACAACAACAAACAAACAAACAAACAAACAAACAAACGACAACAAAAGCAACGACAGACGTCAGTAACAACAACAACAAAACTAACAAACAATCAAAAATTTGAGCATTGACCTCGATGTTCGCTTCGTTTTTGGGGTTATATGTAATGGGTAATGTAGTGAACAATCTGTACCGTACGGTAAGTGGTCGGTAAACGGTCGGTAAGCGATCGGTAAGTGGTTGGTAAGTGGTTGGTAAGTGGTCGGTAAGCGGTCGGTAAGTGGTCGGTAATTGGTCGGTATGTGCTCGATAAGTGCTCGATAAGTGGTAGTTAAGTGGTCGGTAAGTGAGAAAAAATGTTTTATAAAATAACAAATACAACTAAAATACAACATCATCATTAAAACATCAGCAAGAAAGTACCAGCAGACAGCAACGACAAAAATTGTTAAGAAAAGTACAAACAACAATAAAAAACAGCTTCCAAGACAAAGAAAAAAGAACAAAAAGCAAAAAAAGAAAAAAAATCTACAGAAAGAGACACAAGACAAAAGCACTAACAAAAGAAGAATCTACAAGAGAACGTGCTGTATTGAAGAACAGTACTGACCTAAAATATCCCAGATAAAGAAATTGTTGCGAAAAAGTCGAGAAGACTTGAAACCGCACTGAAAAACCTACAATAAAAAATATGTAATTTATAATTAAACAAACATATTAATTGTTTCCATTGCTAGTTACTTGAAAGCAAGCAATATATACTTGGAAGTACTAGTAAGGAGCGGTTTTACCAGGGAAAAATAATATGATCGTGACTTGTATCACATACGACATGCCAAAGCATTGAAATGGCTTCCCATAAGAATGGTTATCGCATGAGTGGGAATTGTACAGTACTGACTTACAGCACCTACACGGTACGACATGCCGAAGCATTGGAATGGCTTCCCATAATAATGTTTATCGCATGAGTGGGAAACATACGATACTGAATTGTATCACATAAGACATACCGTAACATTGAAATGGCTTCCCATAAGAATGGTTATCGCATGAGTGGGAAACATACGATACTGAATCGTATCACATAAGACATACCGTAACATTGAAATGGCTTCCCATAAGAATGGTTATCGCATGAGTGGGAAACATACGGTACTGACTTGTATCACATAAGACATACCGTAACATTGAAATGGCTTCCCATAAGAATGGTTATCGCATGAGTGGGAAACATACGCTACTGACTTGTATCACATAAGACATACCGTAACATTGAAATGGCTTCCCATAAGAATGGTTATCGCATGAGTGGGAAACATACGGTACTGACTTGTATCACATAAGACATACCGTAGCATTGAAATGGCTTCCCATAAGAATGGTTATCGCATGAGCGGGAAACATACGTCACTGTCTTGTATCACATAAGACATGCCGAAGCATTGAAATGGCTTCCCATAAGAATTATTATCGCATGATTGGGAAACATACGTCGCTGACTTGTATCACATAAGACATGCCGAAGCATTGAAATGGCTTCCCGTAAGAATGGTTATCGCATGTGGGAAACATACGATACTGACTTGTATCCCCTACACGGTTTGACATGCCGTAACATTGAAATGGCTTCCCATAAGAATGGTTATCGCATGAGTGGGAAACATACGGTACTGACTTGTATCACATAAGACATACCGTAACATTGAAATGGCTTCCAGATGTGTCATCTAGGAAATCATCCATTCATAAAGGGTAGTTACGGTTACGTTAATATACTAATTTGCTGTATCTTTTCCTATGCTCACGATTTTTGTGTGAACTAGGTTTTGCAAGCTAGCGGCAGGGCTTTTTCATTCTCGATGCTGACCAAGAGGAACGTGGGCTCTTGGTACGAGTTCGAGGTCTTAAATTACTTATGGATTGTAAAGTTAGAGAAAGGGAGGGGAGGGAAGGCCAGGAATAAGATACTATACCTGTTCCAAAGCTTGACAGAGACCACCATCACCACACAACAGATACGTCAGGTTACCTCGCTAAAAAAGAAACCATAGAAATCAAGGTTTCTCCTTGTGACGAAGAAAATGCGTGCATTTGAGAAAAATTCATTGAACACGATCTGCAAACGTTGCTGACAAAAGTTTGATTGCGAGATGTGATGATTACTGTCAAAAGAACATTCTAGAAAAATCTTTCTATTCACTTATTCGTTCGTTCGTTCGTGTCATTCTCAGTCAACGAACCGGTGCTTTTTAGTGTGCCGCTGGCTATAATACTGTGATATGCTTGGATGACGTGCATGTGACGTCACTTAAAAACATTGCCGACAATAACGTTTGCACGCAACAGTATATCCGGCTCAACCTCATACAACACTCTTACACCTTTTCGAAAATCGTTGTCGCACCAAGAGCCTCAAGTGACAAGCCAAGGCTCCAGAGAACGTCGGTACTTTTAATTATAATTGATTTATTCATGGTTCATGCAAGTGGCTATAGCTCTACACTAATTATCATCTCAAGCAGCCTTGCTTGGAGCAATTTGTGAAGTCAATAAATGAAAATGCACCATGAATAAACTAATTACAGCTAAAAGTACTGGCGTTCTCTGCGGTCTTGGCTTGTTGCTTGAGGCTTTTGGTGCGACAACGATTTCTGAAATAGGTGTATATTAAAGACACGATACTCCAATACTCTGTCGTACAGGGATAGCCTCGATTGCGCATAGAATTATTTTGAATATTCATGTGTTCCAGTGAAGGTCCGTGGAATTTCAAAGTGTTTGTATTGTTGAAGTTGTGCATTCTTTACTTTACCGTCGGTATTTGTGAATATTTAGACACTGATTCGAGGCTAACCCTGGGTAAATGAGACTGTAATCAATGAACACAGCGGTATTTGGCTGATTCGAAAAGGGTCTATTGCGTTCTCTTCTCGTTTTCTTTGATTTTGAAGCAGAAATTTAAAAAGAACTAGTTTTACCTCTTTTTCTGGTTTGTAAAAGTATTTGACGATGTTGTTGACTGAATCAGCCATCCTTTCTTGTACGTCTGGAATACGCGTTCCTATGTTTGGTCAAACAGATTAGCAAGAAAACAAACTCACTAATATTACTCATTATTTACGTAACAAATATGGACTTTAAGGTACCACTTTAAGGGGACAGACTGCGTTTATTATGTATGGCAGAGGGGGGCAGGTGAAATTTTCAAATGACAAAAAAATTTATTAAGACCCCCCCCCCCCCCCCCCCCCCGAGGTCCCCTAAAAGATAACTATTCCCCCAAGGCAATCTCTCGTAGCTTCTTCTAAAAATTTTGCATCCCCACAATTCTCTGGAAAAAGTTTTCAAACCCCCCCCCCCCCCCCCCACTCCCCCATTTTACTGGTAACAATTTTTCCGATCCCCCCTTAATTTCACCTGCCCCCCCCCCCCCCCCCCCCCGCCATACATTATGAACGCAGCCTTAGTAGGATGCAACGTAAAAACAATTCACAAAAACCCACACTCACAATCTGTGAGTTAGCCATGCCCTGACTTACATCAGCCCAGAGGTTGTTTCAGGGTTCAATCTGTGAGTTAAAAATGCCCTGACTTAGATCAGCCCAGAGGTTGTTTCAGGGTTCTATCTGTGAGTTAGCCATGCCCTGACTTACATCAGCCCAGAGTTTGTTTCAGGGTTCAATCTGTGAGTTAGCCATGCCCTGACTTTGATCAGCCCAGAGGTTGTTTCAGGGTTCAATCTGTGAGTTAGCCATTCCCTGACTTACATCAGCCCAGAGGTTGTTTCAGGGTTCTATCTGTGAGTTAGCCATGCCCTGACTTACATCAGCCCAGAGGTTGTTTCAGTGTTCAATCTGTGAGTTAGCCATGCCCTGACTTAGATCAGCCTAGAGGTTGTTTCAGGGTTCTATCTGTGAGTTAGCCGTGCCCTGACTTTGATCAGCCCAGAGGTTGTTTCAGGGTTCTATCTGTGAGTTATCCGTGCCCTGACTTAGATCAGCCCAGAGATTGTTTCAGGGTTGTATCTGTGAGTTAGCCATGCCCTGACTTACATCAGCCCAGAGGTTGTTTCAGGGTTTGATCTGTGAGTTATCCGTGCCCTGACTTACATCAGCCCAGAGGTTGTTTCAGGGTTCTATCTGTGAGTTAGCCGTGCCCTGACTTTGATCAGCCCAGATGTTGTTTCAGGGTTCTATCTTTGAGTTAGCCGTGCCCTGACTTACATCAACCCAGAGGTTGTTTCAGGGTTCAATCTGTGAGTTAGCCATGCCCTGACTTACATCAACCCAGAGGTTGTTTCAGGGTTCTATCTGTGAGTTATCCATGCCCTGACTTACATCAGCCCAGAGGTTGTTTCAGGGTTCTATCTGTGAGTTAGCCCTGCCCTGACTTACATCAGCCCAGAGGTTGTTTCAGGGTTCTATCTGTGAGTTAGCCATGCCCTGACTTACATCAGCCCAGAGGTTGTTTCAGGGTTCTATCTGTGAGTTAGCCATGCCCTGACTTACATCAGCCCAGAGGTTGTTTCAGGGTTCAATCTGTGAGTTAGCCATGCCCTGACTTACATCAGCCCAGAGGTTGTTTCAGGGTTCTATCTGTGAGTTAGCCACGCCCTAACTTAGATCAGCCCAGAGGTTGTTTCAGGGTTCTATCTGTGAGTTAGCCATGCCCTGACTTACATCAGCCCAAAGGTTGTTTCAGGGTTCTATCTGTGAGTTAGCCATGCCCTGACTTACATCAGCCCAGAGGTTGTTTCAGGGTTCAATCTGTGAGTTAGCCATGCCCTGACTTACATCAGCCAAGAGGTTGTTTCAGGATTCAATCTGTGAGTTAGCCATGCCCTGACTTAGATCAGCCCAGAGGTTGTTTCAGGGTTCTATCTGTGAGTTAGCCATGCCCTGACTTACATCAGCCCAGAGGTTGTTTCAGGGTTCTATCTGTGAGTTAGCCATGCCCTGACTTACATCAGCCCAGCGGTTGTTTCAGGGTTCAATCTGTGAGTTAGCCTCGCCCTGACTTAGATCAGCCCAAAGGTTGTTTCAGGGCTCTATCTGTGAGTTAGCCACGCCCTGACTTAGATCAGCCCAGAGGTTGTTTCAGGGTTCTATCTGTGAGTTAGCCATGCCCTGACTTACATCAGCCCAGAGGTTGTTTCAGGGTTCTATCTGTGAGTTAGCCATGCCCTGACTTCCATCAGCCAAGAGGCTGTTTCAGGATTCAATCTGTGAGTTAGCCATGCCCTGACTTTGATCAGCCCAGAGGTTGTTTCAGGGTTCTATCTGTGAGTTAGCCATGCCCTGACTGACATCAGCCCAGAGGTTGTTTCAGGGTTCTATCTGTGAGTTAGCCATGCCCTGACTTACATCAGCCCAGCGGTTGTTTCAGGGTTCAATCTGTGAGTTAGCCTCGCCCTGACTTAGATCAGCCCAAAGGTTGTTTCAGGGCTCTATCTGTGAGTTAGCCACGCCCTGACTTAGATCAGCCCAGAGGTTGTTCAGGGTTCTATCTGTGAGTTAGCCATGCCCTGACTTTGATCAGCCTTGAGGTTGTTTCAGGGTATTAAAATCTAAAGGTCATTCTCTCTATTTTTTAGGGTTTTTTATTCATATTAGATATGCATTTAAACGGCTACTTGTGTACTAAATACTCCCCTTCACAGTTTTCTGCACCATCTTGAAGTGTAACCGTGCTTGTGTAGCGAAGCGAGAACGGCAGGTGACCTTGCAATGATAGAAACCTTTTTTAAACCTTGGACAATTATTATCATGTCTCTATCATTGCAAGCTGACCGCTGTTCACGTGGTGCACAAACTAGCCGGTTACCTTTCAAGATGGCGCAGGAAACTGTGAAGGGGACTATTAGATATGCATACATCACATTTACTTTCACTTACTTTCACTGTTCCTTCTTGACAATACTGGTGAGCGTCTTTGAGGTGAAAGTCTGCATATTTCCGCCAGGTTGTGCTCTGAAAGTCAATTAGAAAAATCAGGTAAAAAAATCCTTGGAAAGCTATAAAACTGAAATAAAACTGACTGGGAATTCAAACAGTCTAAGTGAGGAGAACTTAAGTGAAATTTTAAAACGATTTCAATGACTTAAGTTCATGGTTCTGGTTCTCGAGTTCTGAAAAAAGGACCTTTATACTGATACGGCGGCCATCTTGAATTATATGATACCGTGGAGGCAAACATAGAAAACGTATAAAGCATATAGTGGTAAGGCATGTAGGTGTGAAAGAGAAAAACGTAACCCTGGGTGGGGTTCCTTTTCAAATAATTTGAATAATTTACACTATTGCTTTTTAGACGTGTTTCTCATTGAAAACCGTAAAGTTATATAAAGACACCCTAATAGCGGTTTGCAGTCGACAGATGTTTCAATAGTTGGCCCTCTATATCCCATAATAATATAGTCCAAGATATGGCCGGCTTTTCGTTAAAACTGTAATACTATATTGGGAACGAAATCATCCTGCAAAGGATTTTGGGTCAAAATGTAGAGACGACATATGTTACTGCAAAAGTTACATATATTTTTTTATTCCTAATTCTTTGGTAAAAATATTCCCCCCCCCCCCCCCTAAATTCCAATTTTTTACGCTTGTTACGCTTCGCGTCGGGGGATTCCTATTCTTCTCTCGTGTTCTTACGTCTCTTCATATATCTAAATGTAATTCAGAATTAAATTTAATCTCTTTTCACTTACAGCAGAATTCTTGGAGGATCTAAATCGGAAATCTTGCGTAGTGTTTATCGTTCAGAGATACAACAGAAAAGGAGTGGTCTTTCTGGTTTGAATCAGCTGTACGCTCTGTGCATTTACCGCTGCACTATCCGTACCAAGCAGCGCCGGCGTCGCTTCGTTAGTGATTACACTGTACTGAAGGTAAATTTGGTTAACTTATTAAGGAGAGTAATCAGTAACGATGCGACGCCGGCGCTGCTTGGCAGGGATAGTACAGCAGTAAATATTTATCTCGTACAGCCGATTCAAACAAGAAAGACCGTTGGTGGACGTGGTAAACATATTCATATCGTACCGCTGATTCAAACCAGAAAGACCGTTGGTTTGAAAGGACGTTTATTTATAAAGATAAGTGAACACTATTTAGCATCCATTTAGAAACAAACATAATTATATCAATTCAATAGCGCAGCGCACTGATTCTAAAAATAGCTTAAAGATTCGGACAAACATTGCATTCTGTTTAACCGCTACGAGGATTATACGAACCGATTTTATTATTTTTACTTAAAGTTACAATAATAACCCATGTAAACTAAGATCAACTGCGATCGGCTCAAAATTATCTGCTGAAAGTAAACGTCACGGTTGCACTGCGCTATTAGAAATCTACGAAGAACTGAAACAATTACACATATCTAAAACCCAATCCGTCTGTCCTGTCCTTGAACCAACAACCATGACAGCGTCTTCCTGTGTTTTTGTATTACGCATGCTGCTCAACGATGCGAACCAAGCTATAGGAGGGAAACACGCAAAGTAAAACCACTAGCAGAGCATCGTGCCCATTCTTATTAAGGAACTGAACTACGCACAAATACGAGTATTGTATAAAAGTTTTGAAACTTTTTCAGACTTTTGAAAAATGGCAAAATACGGTGAAGTAAAGAAAAAGGTTGATTGGCTCTTGTCAGTAAAAAGTTGTGAAAAGTACTGAATTAGTCTTGAAAGAAGAGAACGAGTTTGATAGAGTGCAAACAATTAATCCGTGAAACACTTATTACTAAATAGAACAAAATATTGCTAATTAGACGATAGAAAACAATGGAATTTTACATGAAGTTGTGCTATTTGGTATTACTAAAGTTTCACGGTTATATTGTTTGCGCTCTACGCTTTGAAAAGGTCTATATATATCTAGAAGCAGGAAGTTTCAGTATTTTATCTTAACGTTCTATTAATATCTACCTTGAGTTATTTCCTGACAGTAGTGCTTTATTTATGCTCTGCTATATTTATTTAAAACATGACGTAAGGCGGTTTATCGTTCACTAGTTTCAATATTGGACCTAAAAGCGCACACAAAATACTAGTTTCACTCGCAGCCGTTTTTAGTATTGTCAAGTGAGGCTAATAGGGAGGTAAAACCTGGGTCGCAGTTGGCATTGCAGTGCATTGTGGGACTGTTTAAAGGACATATTTCCAAGGTGGCGTCTATCTCGTCCCCTAAAACAATCCCACAATGCACTGCAATGCCGACTCGACCCATTTTTTCCCTCAACCCGCCACCCGGTTTGCACACGATTGGTTGAGCATCGGACTGTTGTGCGGGAGGTCGTGGTTCGAGTCTCTTAAAATAACTGAGGAGAAAGTGCTGCTATTGTAATTACATCTGCAAATGGTTAGAATTTCAAGTTGCTCGGATGAACACTTTAAATGGCGGTCCCGTCTCTCCACACTTCATCATTACTAACCAATATTGGAGAGACGTAAAAGAACCACTGAGGATGTAAAGAAACCCTGGCAGTGACTACCCTCAGTGTCTACAATTCATACTGAAGAGCTCTCATTTATAATTCATTGTAAAGCACCTTTGAACATATCCAAATAGAAAAAAGGGCTTTATAAATCATAAATCATAACTATAAATAATGATGGGAGAATCTATATGACCTTATTCAAAAGCATCAACAAGAAAAGTCTTTGGAAGGTAGTCAGAAATCAATAAAGGGTTTCAATCAGCTGATAAAAGTCTTTGAATCTCATTATCTGCTCTAAATGGTGGACAAACACTGGTCAACAGCATGTGCTGTGAGCCAGAAAACTTGCGATTCACTTGATAAACATTTCCGCACATGAGACAGAAAAAGACGTCTAGACAATTATAAAAGTATACTTGCGAGACCCTCCACTATAGGCCAATGACTCACTACAGTATGGGAAATCGTCTTTCGAAAATTTGTTATATTATAACATTGGTTAGTTTTACTTGGACCGTGACAAGATCTAGTATACGAATCCAAAAATCGTGGATGGGAAATACGTTAATGATTTTGCTTATTGCTCAAAAATTGCGCAAGTGTGAAAGAAAAGGGCAATGCTACGTGACTAAGGACAGGGGTAACAATGACGCCATGTGCACCCAAGCTTACCAACAGGTGCTTGGGCTACCTGTGGTACTCATCAGACCAAAAAAGGTAAAAACTTTCCTTTTAAAGACAATGTCTTAGACCCTAAATACACGACAAGTTCGACAAGTTCTAGGCGCCTTTTGAATCACACTCGCGTGTAAATGACGTCAATGTGTTTGATTGACAGCAGTCTATTGCAAAGTGCACGTCGCGATTTTTGGTCCGGGGTGGCCGCGTAGCAATGCAAACGGCTATAATACAGGGATGTACAGATCTTTAGATCTCAACACACCCTATTAGAGCATCTAGACGCATTCATCTATACTAGTTGTAGGGTAGAACGCCGAATGACGACTACGTCGTTGATTGGCGGTTGCAAGGCCGAAAGAAAAAGTAGACATGCACCTTGACACGAATTATCGACGTATTATAAATGGACTGTTACAAGCAATACTAAATATCTCAACAATAACATACATACTTTATTATCTTTCCCCATAAGGGCTTTTCAGAACCTTTTCGTTATTAAAAAAAACAATAAGAAACAGAAGTTATTGCAGACGTTCTTGGATCTTGGAACGACTTATCTCCTATGTTTTATCGTTATCGCTGTTTTTTGTTTTGTTTTGTTTGTTTTTGTTTGCTTGTTTTTTTGTAGTTTTTTTGTAGTTTTTTTGTAGTTTTTTTTTTTTTTTTTTTTGTAGTTTTCTTTTCGCTGATTATTATTTTTATTTTATTGCTATTTTTTTTTCTCTGAGTCAGTAGAGGAGAGAAGATGGGGGAGGGGGAGGGGGTGGCTGTTAGAATACTAATAAGAAGTAAAATGTGCGTGTTAGTAACAAATCTATTTTTCCCTATTCAGCTGCTTTTCAAAGCCACTCACTCATAATATATATATTTTTTAAAAACTACAAAAACGTTCAGTTTGCGTCAAAAACGCCTGATGTTTGTAGGAGAGCTCTCCCAGACATCAACCATATTCAAGCACTGATTTTATCATAATATTGAGACATCATAACTTCGACATGATAAGTCAAGGACATTCATCAGCTGTCTGGAAACGATCGCAAAAACGTCAATAAACGAAAAATTAAAACCAAAATAATCACATGCACAGACCAAAGGATCAAACTCTAATGAGAAATTAAGTCAAAATTAATTGAAAAGCTTAGAGATATTGTTAAATAGAAGGTTAATGAGTTGCCTTGATGAGCAAAACTCAAATGAATATAAAATATATCCCGCTTGGAGCTCGGAATGTTTTTTTTTTTCCGAGGAAAAACGATTGCTTGAAGAAACAATCAAATTATATATATATATATATATCATGGATGCTTTTGATCACATAGCATAACGAAGAAACGTCTAGGCTAGAAGTGGCGTGACGTCAATGGAAGTCCAATCAATGACCGTGGAATTCTATATCTTTCTATGTATAGTCTGATATTGAACTAAGAAAACTCATATACGGACAAACTAAGACGTTTGAAATATAAGGCTTTGGGGGGAAATGTCTCAAAACAAATAAAGTTTCAATGAAAGAGTTTAGTGATTCTTGATTTAGTTGTATCTTAAAGAAATAGCTTTATAGACAAAGTACTTGAGCTACTTTACTCTGTCACAAAAACGTTAAAACAAACAAAACGAAAGAAAGATGAAAGCTATAGTAATGACGCTTGCCCTATGAACTTTTGAAATTGCAAACTATATAAACTAGAACCATAAAATAAATAAAAATGAAATATAGAGAAATAACCATTTTAAAATAATTTATTAGTCGTTATATACAAAAGCAAACATTAAATTTCAATAAATACTCATATCTGGGATTTGTCATATACAATAAAAAGTAAATAATTTCTTTTGGATAAAATAAAAGCTTTGCGTTACTAAATTCCCTCTGTAAACAGTTGTAAAATGTTCCGAGTACTTGTACGTCTAGTTCTCTTTTGGCTATAACCTCATTGGTTGAGTCAAGCAATCTCTTTTTAAGATCTTATCTACTTTATTCACAACAGCTATTTGTCCAAGAAGAGCATAGAAAACTCCACTCACGTTAACTCCGAACTTGGCCGATGTTTCCGATGCCATAATATTTTGACCTTCTACAAGTTCAGCTACCTGGGCTCTTGTTTTGTCTAAAACTTCTTGGTTAACTAAGTCAGTCTTATTTCCAACGAGAAGTATAGGTACATTTGTCGTTCCTTTGATTTCAATAATTTCTTTCTGAATGCGAAGTGCTTCTTGTAGGGAGCTTTCGTCATCTAGTGAGTAAACTAAGACAAAAGCGTTACCGTGTTCCATAGTTAGTCTTTTCATAGCGGGGAACTGATAAGATCCCGCAGTGTCCATGATTTCGAAAAAGGCTCCAAAATCTTTATTCAAGGTAACTGTTTTTTCATAAACATCTTCGACTGTTGGAATATATTTCTGTGGAAAATAGTCTCTCACAAATCGCATAACCAGTGAAGTTTTCCCAACTCCACCAGCTCCAAGGATTACAACTTTGAAAACTGACTGAGGTAGAGAAAGTACGTCCCAGCTATATTTATGTTTCTTCGTCCGGAGACTTTGTAATCTTGACTTCATTGTTATAGACTTGTCAAAAAATGTCCACATATGATTTGTAGTTGTCCTAGCGATATTGAAAATCTTGAATCAATCTCTCCAATAGTAGTCTTCCAGATATTTGGTCTTCGTTTTTGACCTTAGCTGTAAATATTCTCTTCGGTACACGTTGTCCTTGAACGTTGCTCAACAAAATCTTTTCTATCTCATGTGCGTAGGAATATTCAATAGACTGTATTAGCTCCGCTTTGACGACTGTCTTTTATAACGAGAACCGGAAAAAATCTCAGGCATGTAATGCGGATATTTTTGGAAGGCGGGGAATTTTATACAACAGTATAGTTTTGTAATTACCCCGGATGACATGATGGCAGCTTAGTAGTTGCAGGGATTTGACCTGCCATCACATGTTAGACGTAAGAAGGCAGGAAATAGTTAGTTACCGCAGCTTGAAGCCATCTCTCGCAATATTCTCAACTACTGTTACACTTAAAAAAATAGAAGCTGTAAGCTTATAGTTGACCTAAACTAAAGATAACTCTATAGATTCTAAATTTTTATTTGGTATAGTAGAAACCCGTTAAACAACAAGCTGCTTGAAAATAGGTTTGGAAAAGGAGTAAATATTTTTGCGTGATTTTGTGGGAAATTACGCGTGTAATCAAGGACAATGGGTAATATCCTACACAAACCAAAGGATGTCTCTCAGTCTTTTACGCTTTTTTTGAAATACTTTTTAATAATATTTAAAAATAAATAATACTTCCTATTCTCTAAGTACCACAAGAAACGCGTAACCTTGGCGGGAGATTGGTTTTGCTGATCACAAGAAATAATTTCAACCAAAATGACTATATATTGACATAAATATTGTAAAGGAAATTATTTTTGATCATCAAGGAAACAAATCTAAAATAATTTATATTAAGAATGAATTTGTAAAACTAAAAAAGCAATTTACGAATTGTTTATATTAGTTTTTCCGCTTGAAATCGTGTTTATTCAAGCTTGTCCATGGTCACCCGCGCGCTCACCTCATGAAAATGGCGAGAAAAGAAACAACAAAAAAAAATTTCATTCGTTTTACGAAAAACATATTAAAGTGCAAATGAACCCTTTGACAATACATTCAGTACTGGTTCTGCATAAAGTAAATAGTTGATTGGTAAAATATTTCTTGATTTAAGTGATGCGTCTCTAAGTTATGAAGGTTTATACTTCCAATATGTAAATGATGGTGACGTCAGGTAAGGTATTTGAGTGTTTTTGTTGTAACTAGTAATACTAAATGCTGGCCATTTTGAAAATAAAAATTTTAAATAGCTTTCATGTAAACCATGAGTAAAATAATGATGCTTTTTAAATACTGTATCTATGAACCAGTTCGATTTTGTATATTTAATTAAGCCTTAATAGACGTCACGCTCATTAGCATATTGAAAGTATAAACCTTCATAACTTAGAAACGCATCACTCAAATCAAGAAATATTTTACCAATCAACTATTTACTTCATGTAGAATCAGTACTGAAAGTATTGTCGAAGGGTTCATGTGCACTTTAAAAGACAATATTCTTGATGATTTAAACGGGAGAAATATTTTAAAAATCAGTAATAAATTAATAAACATCTGTTCATAACTGAAAGTTTGAAAAGCTAAGATTTTGAAAACTCAAACTTTTTCTGGTTCAAATTCTGGCTTGAGACGCGAAGTCCTGAAGACAAGACAGTTTTGCAATTAGATAAACGACAAAAGAAATTATTCAAAAACTGTCAGGATGCAGAACAAGTGCAAGTGCTCGTCTAGGGTTAAACCCAAAAACTGGTTTCGGTTTTTTGCAAGACAAAGTAACGAGAGAACAAAAGTTTCTAGCAGGATACATATTCAGTTCCGACATGTCGTCTGAGAGGGAAAGAGGCAAAACCACAATAGGCTGAAGACAATATTCATTATACATTCCAAATAAAGACAAAAAATATACGACTACGACAATGGAACAGAGCATTGTCTGCTCGCGGTGAAAATAGAACAAAACTTGTGCATGATGCAGAATGCACAACTTGCTACACAAATCGAAGACCATAGCGTTGTTACCAAAGATTTTCAGACGTCTTCTTCAAATCATATTGCTGCCTTATGTGGCGTTCAAAATTTGGGAGTTACCGGAATATGCAGAATTCTGGAGTTAAATATCTCCATACTCTCAAATCGACCTTTCTCAAGGCCATGTCTAAATTTAATAAAACGGAAGTGTAATTTTACTGCAAAGACCAGAGGAATGCAATGCGGTTAGACAAAAAAATCCCCCTTGAATCAAGAACGCTCTGTTGTTTTAATGACGGTGCAGACAAATTGACTTTTAAGATGGTATCGTCGTTCTAAATAACGTGTCTTTATCAAAAGGTTGAAATACAAGCGATTAAAGACCTGAATGGCCCAAAGACGTTCAATGGGTTAACTAAGAGCTCAGTCAACATCTACTTGAAGCAAAGATATTTACGCGCACATTGACGCGTGCGGCGCAATCGAGATATTTCCCGCTATCTGTTAATAATAAGAAAGGTTTGAAAACCGCACCTTAAAATCAACCTAATAGAGACCCTGATGAAACCAAAATCTAAAATGTCAATCTAAAACATTATAAAACTTTTAAAGCTGAATAACGTGGTCTTTTTTCACTATTTAACAACGAATTTCATGCATTTTAAGGGCGGTCTTTATGGCGCTGTTTGGTCATCATTTTACACTTGTTCTAACAGAGTGCATACAATATATCCGTGAAAAAGTTAACTAGCGAAATTGTACAAAATAGTACAACGTTTTGTAGGTCCTACGGTTTACTGAACTTACTAGTTTAAGCAAATTGGTGCAATTTCTTACAAAGTTTGTTAAAGATATAGGCCCTATAGGAGAGGCCCTATAGGAGAGCACCTTTTGAAAATGGCCCTGCAATACACCAACGCAATCTGAACAAAGTTTATTAGAATATTAGAATATCGGTATAACACGGACGTTTAACTTCCATGATCAAATATATAAAGGGCGAAAATACTTTTTCAACACCATCTGATTTGACCTGTTTACCCCACTTAAAGCTCAAAAGTCTGTTATAAACAGATCGTTCTTTGTAAACAGATTCTATTACTATGTAAGTAGGATCATGAATACAAACAGGCGTGAGATAGAAAAGTAAAAATGCCAAAGGCACGAGCCTCTTGCTTCATAACCTCCTACACGTTACGTAAGATACATATAGATCCACATTCTTTGGCCGAATTTGACCACGGAATTCTCAGTATTTGAATATTTCTAATAATCATCCTTCTCGTTGATTGAATATAAAGAAATTAGAGGGAAAAGAATCGTGCTCTGGAGTATCTTCTGTGTTACGCAACAGCCAGCATTCCTGCTATAACACGATTTTGTCTACACATCCCCGCCAGCAAGAGTCTAATGTTAACTTGAATGAACTCATTATTAGAGGTCAATACACCACACTTCACAAATTAAGGTTCAAGTAATTACCGCGGCTCGCCAGTGATTTGATTTTTTAGATTTACAAGCCAGTAAATCAGTTCTAAGTGAAAGATTAATAAACCGCACATAGACCCCTTGCAGGATATTCCCAATGCAAGACAATTCAGAGAGCAAATGAACAGAATCTTACTCTTACTCTTACTCTTACTCTTAAAAGAGAGGTTGCGCGATACTTTTTTCGTACTGAAGTGCTTGCTCGCTGTTTCTTTATATATTTGTGGGTGGGGGGATTTACGCATTCCCTCCACCCTCAATTATCTAATGGTCCGTACCTAAGAAAACAGGGATATTCAGTTAACTTGGTTCGAATTGCAACGCGAAGAATCAATAAAATACGGCAAATTCCAGAACAGATCATAGCAAAACAAAGAAAGCCTTCTAAAAACACGATACTAAATAAGACAATTTATATAACATCAACAAATAGCGACAGCTATAGACGTAGTCCACGATATTATTGCTACAAAACATGCAAACCTAAACGTAAATCTGCAGAACCGGATCCGAGAGGGACTGAGCTGGAACGGGACCTTTCACCTCAACACTTCTTATCGATTTAGTTCTATAATCAATACTGTCTACTGTGATTATTACGTACTCTTTTTTTTAACGCTTACTCCGATTTATCCCGTGATGTATGCCCTATTTAAAGCAAGCCTCACTTGTTGCACAATCAGTCGACCTATCTGATTTTCTGCAATACTGTAGTGCAATCCTGATATCATATCTGTGTACGTAACCTGTGTCGATGAAGATGATGATAGCATCTGACGTTGATCTACGTCACTTTCGAGTATAATTCTCTCTTGAGAGCAAGACACTGAATATGTTATGCAATTTCATTGCTTCATTTTGTAAGTCAAATCTGAGATAGAAGCATAAAGCACCATATAAACAGCCACATAGTTTAAAAAATAAACTATATTTCTTGCCGTTTGTTTTTTTTTTTTTTTTTTGGTATAGAAGTTTGTTGGAATTTGTTTCAAAATTAGATAGCATACATTTTGTAATTTTGATAGTTTCTTTTATTACTGAGTAGCTTATGTATATAGCCATATAAAACGCTTTTGGCTCTTAGGAAAAAGCTCTTTAGAAATATAGTTTAGTATTTATGTACTATTTATTTTCATTTTTTGTATTGAATTCTGTAAAAAGCTTCATTTTACATATTTTTGTACATATTATATCGATTAGTCATGTCTCAAATGAAGAACACCATGGGGTAAATTTGTCTCAAGACCAACGTTAACTTCCGGCTGTGACGTAGACAGGAACTAAATACTATAAGATACTATAACGCTCTTAAACGTACAGTAACAGAACGATATCCTATTACAATAATTATGTTCGTGATTTTCGCAAAGACGTTGATATCCTTTAAGCTTAGTAATCACTATAGCACTGAAAAGGCCAACACTGACGATTCCTTATTACGTATTGATGCGTTTAGTTCCTTATATTATCAAGACTAATTAAACACACTAGCTTTAGACTTAGTAATCACTACAGCACTGAAAAGGCCAACACTGAGGATTCCTTATTACGTATTGATGCGTTTAGTTCCTTATATCATCAGGACTAGTTACATACACTAGCTTTAGACTTAGTAATCACTACAGCACTGAAAAGGCCAACACTGAGGATTCCTTATTACGCATTGATACGTTTAGTTTCTTATATCATCAGCACTAGTTACATACACTTGCTTTAGTCTTAGTAATCACTACAGCACTGAAAAGGCCAACACTGAGGATTCCTTATTACGTATTGATGCGTTTAGTTCCTTATATCATCAGCACTAGTTACATACACTAGCTTTAGACTTAGTAATCACTACAGCACTGTAAAGGCCAACAATGAGGATTCCTTATTACGTATTAATGCGTTTAGTTCCTTATATCATCAGTACTAGTTACATACACTAGCTTTAGACTTAGTAATCACTACAGCACTGTAAAGGCCAACAATGAGGATTCCTTATTACGTATTGATGCGTTTAGTTCCTTATATCATCAGCACTAGTTACATACACTAGCTTTAGACTTAGTAATCACTACAGCACTGAAAAGGCCAACAATAAGGATTCCTTATTACGTATTGATGCGTTTAGTTCCTTATATCATCAGCACTAGTTACATACACTAGCTTTAGACTTAGTAATCACTACAGCACTGAAAAGGCCAACAATGATGATTCCTTATTACGTATTGATGCGTTTAGACTTCAAAGGAAGTTAAAACATTTGAAAGAAGTCGCTGGTAAACGTGAAAGGATGATGGTTGCCATGGTAACCACGGTCGTTCAGCAAGGCCAAGAGCAAGACCTTGAACCTGGGACATCTATCGAGGTATTCAAAGTGCCTATCACCCTTTCGACATTATACTTAGTATTGATTGCTTTGTCTTTTTCTAAATTTTCCTATCCCTATTCCTATGCATGAGGGAAATTTAGAAGACAACGCCTCGTCTCCCTCATGGACAACTCAATGTCCCTGCAACTGAATCGATTACATGTATCCTACTTATGATATTACTGCACGGTTTCAATGTGGGACGCGTTCTCAAATCTGCGCATGCTCAGTCATAAGATAAATTGAAACTTGTTTTTAGATTCTATTTTTGTTTTATTCCACGAATTTTCCCTCGTTATTCGGGGAAATTTAATCACTAATTTCCCTCGTGCCATGGTATTACTGAGAAATGAATGGAATGATGTGTAGGAATGGCTTGAGGCGGGCACGGGTTACTCACGTGCTATTTAACCTACTTTACTCCATACAGTGTATCCTTCACTGGCTATATTTGTGAGTAAGCATCGACACGTGAATCAAACAGATTGAACCTATTATTGGGGGAATGATTAACGAATGAATAAATGAAGTTTTCTTTTGGATATGCGCCATGCTTTTTTATAAATAGAAGGAACAGCTGGATGAAAAATGTACTTTTTTTAACTTGGGAATAAAAATGACTAAGGTTAGGATGGAGGAAACGTGTCGGAATGAAAAAATTTAAGAATAAAATAATTATAAATAACTAGTTTGTAGGTAGAACATCTGTTGGACCTAAGTATAGTGACGGTAAAGATATATGACAAAATGTTAAATGATCGTTTATGATGCCTGTTTGTCACTCACTCCTACGCGAAAAACATAACACAGCTTAAAAAAGGCTTACATTTATCAGGTTTACAGCACGGTAAGGTAGTATTATAATGATCATATCATATCGTCTTTTAAGTAGGCTTTACTGCCCTAGTTTTCATAGTTATTTGGTATTTATTACAAACGGTACAAAACTGAGTAGTATAACGATAAATTGACTTTATATAAAATAAGATTGAATGCTTTTGAAAAAACAATACAAACCTTACTGTCTTAGTTTTTTAGTCATTATTGGGTATTAATTTCGATTTAAAATGACCATTTTTGTGTAGTTTTTAATTGTTTTTTTTATGAATCAGAAAGGCGCTCCGGTCTTAAAAACATACTACAGAGTCTTGCAGCAAATGAAGAGTAATTTGTCAGTCTTCAAATCATAGATTATTCATCAGCTTTTCTTATCACCGATCAAACTTAAGACCGCAATTATAATTCTTCTTTATTTTACTATAGATAAAATAGATTCCATTCCATAAAACAGATCCAGCATAAAGTTGATGTTTATTTTTTAAGAAAAGAAAAATGCGTCAACAATCAGTAAAGAACTGAATTTTGGCACGAATTAAACCGCCTCCGTTTTATTGTCAAAGCGGTAAATAAAGCATGCAAATTTTCATGTCTTTTTTTAAACGCTACTCGAAAATCCCCAAAATAGAAGTTTACAAATACAGCAGTAAATAACTCGCCTCTTCTATCTGTATACTGATAAGGGATCGATAGACGTGTTGTATATCGTGAACTGAATTATCTGATGAGAATCTTTACTCCGTGTATTTTATTAAAGAATAGCAAAGATAGCGTTAATTAGGAGAAGTCTTTAGAAAGTGAAAACCATTGCCTCGGACCGGGAGCGAAGTGTAAACGCGTAACAAACGAACGGTTTTATCAGGCTAATTCAGAAACTTTTCTCTTTCTTTATCTTCTTTAAGCTACTAAAGGAAAATAGACTCTGTTCGTTGGGAAACGCAACTCAGAATTTGAAGAAAAAAAATTCGAACCAGCAAAAGATCCGCTGATTGGTTAATACAGTCACGTGTTTCGTAGGAGACTGACGAATCTCCCCCTCTCAAATTAAATCACGTGACAGAAGTAACCAATCAGTGGATAACTCGAATCGCCCCTCTTCTTCCCATGCCTAATGCTATTCTACACGGTCGTACCTTCACTCTTGGGCTTGACGAGCTCTGCTACAAGAAGTCTTTCTGTACTTCCGTCGTCCACATTCTTGGCAAGCCATCGGCCGCACGGAAACCTAAAATTAATTGATAATTATTATCATAATACTAATCATAATAATGGTGTTTGTTTCCCATATCATTAAAGACCCCGCACACGGTCCAATTAAGTGCGCACTATATAATGAACGATGCTATAGATGAAGAAATAGAAAATGCGCGCGCGCGTGCTGTGTGCAGTTAGTGCAGTTTTCGTATGACTGTGAAAAGTTCACTGCACGAACACGGTCGTGACACGGCAAGGCATACGCCAGACCAATCACATTGCACGAGAATTTACTCTCCATCCAATCAAATACCCGGAACACGGCATAAACACGGCGCGGACACGGACACGTCAAGATCACGGCACTTTTAGAGCAATCATATTGCGCGTGGAAAAAAAATCAGCCAATTAAAATTCTAGAAAGTATCACGGTCACGGCACGTCATGCTTACGGCACTGAGCTTTTCAAAGTCATATGAAAACTGCTCCATAAAGCATGCGTGGGTTGGCAGAACACGAGAGAAGTGTTAGGAGAAGTGTTCTTCCAATACCCAAGTGCTTTTTAACTGTACACGGCACAGCAACCAAGTGCTGTCATTCACCTGTAAATATGCTCTGTTATTTCATTCTTGATGACTACTTGTTCTATCAACCAACTGGGACTCAGACCTACCAAGAATACAAGTCAAAGACACAAAATGTAAATTAGATGGCGGATAATTTTCATAGCATACTAAATAGAAACACGGGCGAAAACGCATTGCGCATGCTCGGAAGTTTGGCAGGAAATTCTTGGACAAGTCTTGTTTCCAAAATAAAACCATTGGAAATTTTCTGACGTTTGGTGAATCTTTTAAAGTTATAAGGCCGTTCGTGAAAAGTTAGTGCTTTTTCTTTTCCTAACACATCACTTTAGTAATGAGAGAAATTTACACAATACAAACGCCTGTAAATCTTCAATAGTTTTAATTGTAAACACAACGCGTCTACGAATTTCCCGCCAAATTTCCGAGCATGCGCAGTGCGTTTTCATCCGCGTTCTGAATATATATATATGATTCATATATTTACCGGAGTTGTCGTGTCCTATACGTAGAGTTGTTAGAACACCAAGATTGGAATGCTGGTGAAAGTTATAACAGTATGCTTATAATATGAAATACGAGAAACACTGAACAGATAACATAAAACATTTACACCAACTATTTTTTTACAACTAAACCTATAATTCCTTTATTCTTCATTTTCAACTGAGCCATTCCGATAAAAAACTCATGGCAAAGGCTTTTTTCTGGTGAACGTATTCCTTTTAGCTTTTTTAACCAGCTGATGATTTGCTCATTATGACTTTATTTGATCTATTTTATGCAACACGGGTGTGACAGACAGACAGACACAGATCGATAAACGGCGGACAGACAGACACAAACAGATTGACAGACGGACAGACAAACAGGGAGACAGACACTCAGAGAAGCCGATAGATACAAGGTAGCAAATGTATGCAGTATAATACTAGTGACATTACTATTCCTGCCTTCATGAGCATCGCGATCCTTACCCTCCCCATCCCTCCCCTGCCGTTCAACCACACAGGGAGCCCAACATACCTGAAATCTAAATTCATTTTCATTCTTAGGTAAAGGCATTACACTAGTATCCTTGACGTGTCCAGCTAGGGTCATCCAGGCGTTAGCTGTGGTTGATCCTCCACCCAACTGTTTGCCTGTTTTAATCACCACCTTGTACGTGATATCTAATAACAACAATAAATGGGACAATGCATTTTAACGCTTCGCCATAAAAGGAATGCTTAGGGGAGGGGGTGGGGCCAGAACTGGACCCGATTTTATCACTGTTTATTTCTGATCCACATCAACGTGTACAGGCGCGCAAAGATGCATGGGAATCAGTACGTAATCCCGTACTACTAGGATTGCGCACATAAAATAGTAAACACAATGAATAATCGATTTTAAAAATCTGATCGTAAAAAATTTCATAGCAATGCATGATAATACTCGTGTTCTGGTATCGTGGCCCGCCAAGTTCCTTAAATTTGGATGCGCACGCATCCTTGAGAAAACGGTCAATTGTGAAAAGTGGGTCCAGTCCTACACTAGGGAGGGTGACTACACAGACATGCACAGTAAGAATGACACTGTGAGAGTAGGGTGTGTGTACTATAGGGAGCCCACTTTAGATACTGTAAAAGTAAAAAGTCAAAATAAATTTTGATATCTTGAGTGGGCTCCCTGTGTTATGTAGAGGATTTCTTACCAGTTGAAGTAAAGCAGTTTGTGAAGCAAAAGAAATCTACTGCATTCAAGGACAAGAGATGGTATAGGAACTGTTCTCTTTCTTCTTCTGTCCTCAGGAACGCATAATCTTTGTATCTCATCCTATATTTTAGTTTTCATAACTATATTAATTCAATAGTTTTTGTAAATTAACGATAAATAAACAATATTCATTTAGTCCGCTTATGAAGAAGGTTGTCATGGCAATAGTACACAACAGTTGCTATGGCAATATTATGCAAGCATTTTCATAGCAACGGTACAAATGCATTATATCTATCTAAGCAGCAATTTCATTACAACTTTGACATTTATTTATTCATTCTGGATTGAATTGCCATTGTCGTAACTAGAAATATTGGTCATCATGATGGTCATGAAAACTGATGGTAATCTCTCATATCTCACCTTAGCAGTCTGTCATCACTCATGAGCTGTTTCAAGTGTTTTGATAGCACTTTCTTCTCTAGAGAAAGCCTGCAATCGTGAAATAACAACTTTTAGTTTAATCTAATGTCTTGGTCCTTCTTGATGTGATGTTTTGTCCTAAATGTTCATCTAGTCAACCTTCCAATATGGAGATCCAAGGGGGGGATGGTTTTGAGTAAGGTCTATCATTAACAAATGCCCTTTTTTCTCCCAGGGAGTAGACAGGCCTACCACGACACAAATCTACTTCATGAGGGATGGATACCAGTATTTATTGGATATTTTCTAGGAGCCCCAAATGCCCTTTTTACTCCCAGGGAGTAGACAGGCCTACCACTACACAAATCTACTTCCATCAGGGATGGATACCGGTATTTAGTGGATGTTTTCTAGGAGCCCCAAATGCCCTTTCTTCTCCCAGGGAGTAGACAGGCCTACCACTACACAAATCTACTTCCATCAGGGATGGATACCAGTATTTAGTGGATATTTTCTAGGAGCTAAAACTGTATCTCATAATCATGACCTATATCATGCAGCAGCCATGCACTAGTCAATTGAAATCACCACCCTGAACCCTGGGCGAGGAATTTCCATGGGTAAAGATTTTCTGTTTAAACTGTTGAAATTTTTGCTGTTGAAATTGTTAAACTATTGGAGTATGGGTTAAATACCCATGCATTCATGCTGTACGTTAAATGCGCATTAAATCGCTGGTCTTGCCATATCATTTTGCCGTCCTGTCCCAGGGGGAGGTTGTGAGTTTTAATTGACTAGTGCAAAAGAGACCATATTTTCCCCCACAAAAATAACGGCCTTTGTTTACACACATCCTGAAGAAATCGAACACAAGGCTACATAGAGAACCAATCTATTGTTTCAACAATTGTGCATGTGGCCATGGCATTACTGGGGGAGGGGAGGGACAGTGACAAAACAATTATGATTCAATCGGTTTTCAAAACGTTAAATATCATCCACAAACTGAGTGCTGTTGGGAACTTGATATGAGATGGCATTTTAAAAACATTCCTGAGGTTATTTAATAATTTACAGCTTATCAAACAATAAAATATTAAATAAATCAAACCTACCTGGCCCAAGATCTTGCATGTCCAATATCTGTCTTGATTTCAGACATTTTCTGCACATGTCTGAATATAAATATGATAGAGCTCAGTTAGAAAAGGCTTAACTAAATCATCTACTCAGTTACTAGGTTTATAAGTCTATGATTGAAGATATGGAATATTTTTGTTGCTTGAAAGAGGTATTTTTGAGTACTCAAAGGTCTCAGTAAAAAAGGATGTACAACTTGTTGTGCAAGGTCGTTGCATTGCAAGTGCCAGAATGAATATTTTACCACCCTGTTTGCTTTATGCAACCAGCAGTGGCATATTTAGGGGGGTCCTAGGGTGCCCGTGACCCCCCTTTCTAAGGCACAAAAGGGATAAAAAAGAGCAAATGGTACCATAGTCTTATGACGTCATAGTAAAAGTTTGGTGTGTTGGGACCCCCTTGAACCAGGTCCTGGTCTCTAGAGATTTTGACACTCAGACATCAAGATACAAATTAAGTTTTATACAGTACAAACTAAAACAAAGAATCATTATAATAGTACAGTCCCCTTCACGGTTTCCTGCGCCATCTTGAAAGGTAGCCATGCCTTTGCATGGAAGCGAGAGACAGATAGAGACCTTTATTAACACCTTGGACAATTATTCACAGGTCTCTATCATTGCAAGCTCACCGTTCGTCTTGCCTTCGATGCAAAGGCCTGGCTACCTTTCAAGATGGCGCAGGGAACTGTGAAGGGGACTATTAAGTGATTTTCACCTCATGTCGGCAAGAACAGAGCTGGACTGATGTAGTGGTTGCATCATAGCAAGAATGTCAGTTCCTGTGCTTCTTCTCCTCAGGTTTAGCTGCTTGGAAGGTGAGTCCAGGGCTGCTTTGGAAATTCCTGGAAAAGAACAACAGGCAGTTGCATTACTGCTTGTTAATTCCCGCTGGCTATACACCTTTTCATGGGTTGAATAGAGTCGCTTTGCTTTCATAGTATTTATATTACGAATTTTATTGTATATAAATAGAATCGTTTTACCTTTATAGTACTTATCTTAGCATAATTTCATTGTATATTTGTTTTTTTTGTTTTGTTTTTTTTTATTGTCTTATTTTAGGGCCTCTATTGATAACAGTTTTTTACAGTTTTGTAAATACTGAGAGAGTTACCCTGTTTAAATAAAGGAATCTATCTATCTATCTAATTTGAAATAAGCTGGAATAGAATGTATGATATAATAAGTCATGATCTGTGAGTTAGCTATGTCCTGACTGTAATTAGCCCACCCAGACTGATCTCCACAAACTAAGATATTTTGTCCTCATTCTTATGCTATAATCTCTGAGAACAAGCTGGAAATTATCACAAAAACTTGCTGAAATATGTAAAATATAGCCTGCATAGCAGCATTCTATGAGAAGGTGAAGGGAAAGAAATAAAAGGGGGACTGAGGAACGGAAAGAGAAGGGAAGCCCAGTAAACCTAAGCCTTATTAATATAAAGTAATGTATGTTAAAGTTTGATGTACCTGTTGGAGACAAGAAGTTGGGGTCTGCAGGTGCTGAAGGTCCATCCTCATTGCTTTCACACAGACACTGATAGGCCAAAAGGTGAGACCACAGCGATGATTTACCCTGTGAAAAAATGAAAAATTTGAAAAATGAATAGGATGAATGGATGGGCTGGATTAGATGATAGGTAGATGGAATAAGAAATGAATAAACGAAACAAATTAATGGATGAAGGAATAAAATGAATGAATGAATAAATGAATGGATGGATGGATGGATAGATTAATGAAGGAAGGACGAAGGAATAGAATGGATGGATGGATGGATGGATGGATGGATTAATGAAGGAAGGAAGGAAGGAAGGAAGTAGGGAGGGAGGGAGGGAGGGAGGGAGGGAGGGAAGGAGGGAGGGAAGGAAGGAAGGAAGGAAGGAATTGATGGATAGTTGGAGATAGCAACATTAATTACAAGGAAATTGCCGAATGATGATATGCATGAAAAGCAAAGCTGGTCAGGGTTGATATCAACTGAATGTATATGTTGTACTTGTCTAAGCAGTACCTCTTTAGTCTGAAGACCATGGCTAAATACTCTCTCCAGTAAATCACATAGACTTGCAATAAGCGTATTCTCCTCGACACCAGACACACTTGCATCTGTGTGACCTAAATCAACTGCTTCTTGGCCCATCTTCTGAACAAGCATTCTCTTGGTCTACAAGTGAATCAAAGTCAAAACATCCAAAATCAATATTTAAAATATTACTGATACCCTGAAACGACTTCTGAACTGATCAAAGTCAAGGCATAACAAGCTCCCAGATCCAACCTGGGCTGATCTGAGAGAGGCAAGGGTAACTTACAGATTGAATTGGAATATAGCAAGATGGACCTTGCAGAGGAAAGAAAACTAGAGAATCTGGAGGAAACCCTCAAATCAGGAAAAGACCCAACGAACCCTACTCACATGTGAGGCAGAGTCCAGGAATCAAACTCACGACACCAAAGTTGAGAAGTTGTGCTGCCTGAGGTTGTGCTGTTGTCATAGTAATCAAGCACCTACATGCACTCATGTACATACTTTGAGTTCAAATAAATAACTGATACTTAGCTCCCCCTCTGCAATCTCTACCTATCCTCACCCACCCTTACCCTACCCTACCCCACCCCACCCCTCCATGAGAATTTTACTTCCATAACTTTGTTACAAGCAATGCGCACTGACAGCACTTTTACCTTTTGTCTACACTCTTTCAGAAGTTTCTGGATGAATGCATTCTGGGTTGTCTCAAGGGCTGCCATATCACCAAGTTGACTTTGGCTGGTTTTTGTCTTTGATTCTTGCATGAATTTCTAAAAAATAATATAACATTTGGCTGTTTTAATAAAGGACAATTTGATATTATAAACACAACTGGAATTAGTACAAAGTGGAGTGAGGGCCAAATGGGGCTTCTGCATGGTTTTAAAATTCCATTTATCTCCTCACCTCATTCCTTCCCTTTTGAATTGAATTGAATTTGTCTTCATTTACTCATGTGAAAATATTATTAACACATAGAGCGCAAACAATTAATCCGTGAAACACTAATTACTAAATAGTACAAAATAGTACAATAAACAATAGAAAACAATGGAACTTGCATGAAATTGTGCTATTTAGTATTACTAAAGTTTCACAGTTATATTGTTTGCACTCTATTCATTTTTAGACTAGATGATCTATTTACAATCTTATATGAAAACATTTTCATTTACAAAAAATAAGTACTAGTATTATGTTTGAGCCTGGAGGCTGAGTTAACTTTTCTCTCTTTTTTTCCTTTCATTTTTTTATTTTCTTTTTTCTTCTCTTCTCATTCGTTCTCTTTCATTTCTCTCAATATTATTTAATCTCTTATACTTATTTATTTTCTCTTTTCTTTTTTCTCTCTCTCCTTTATTTTTATTTTTTGTTTTTTGGACTGGCAATGTACAGACTGAGGGAAGTATAGTACTGTCATTCAATAGGCTTTTTTGAGCTTGTAATCTAAATTTTGGTCATCAAAAACATATCAGACAGTTTATGTTCATTCTGATTAACGTGAAAAAAATGATAACAAAGCATGAGGAATTATGATAATACTGACTATATGTCTAACTCACAAAAAAATTCATTCTCTCTAGGAGGCTACTCCGACGAAGGACTAGTGTCTGAAATGTCAGTAAGTTTTTTCATCTTTTCACGGTGTATAATTTACCTAATTTTATCATTACTGTTTCATTAGAAACACCGATACAGCTCACACTAGTTTTTAGCTAGTTATATCTTCTTATAGTAAACTATAGTGCTGCAGAATAAATTACTCTAATGTTCTTGAGCCATGAAACTACCTTTGGCTAATCAATATCAGGGCATGGCTAACTCATAAATCAAATCGGAATTTAGAATGGGAAACCATTCTTCACTGGCATTGCCAAATTTATCCACAGACTCAACTGATAAGTAGTGAACTAAAAAACTAAAAAAAGGCTTTATTTCCATAGCGAGAAGTAATGAATTCAATCCATATCTGCCATTGTGTAGTGATTTTGAATTCATAAGATTATCTGCTCAATACAATTCTTGAAGCATAGTAGTTAGTAGTATTAGCATAACGTACTGGCATAGAATATGATCTCCACTATCGTACAATACCTTTAAGCTGATTGCCAATTTATCTCTCATCTTTTTTCCATCCTGAAAACCAAAGACAGTAATAACCAACATTTAGAATAAATAAATAAATAAAAACAATATTATTTAGTAAATTATTTCTAATCTAAGAACTGCTCTAATACCTAATGAGCATGAGAATCAAGTGTTTGTAAGCTTATGAGCAGTTAAAATAATATTTTGTCTGCCATAGAGATAAAGAATTTCAACATTTAATTAAACCTAATTAAGTTTTATGGATTTGGACAAATGTTTGGATCAACACATCACTCCTTAGTAAATATTATCACAAAATCTCCAAATTATTCAACATCAAAAATGAGTTTTTTAAATAATTATTTTAAACTAATGGAAAAACTATAAATTTAAAAGCTGCATTATTATAGCATTATCAAAAATAAATCCAACATCTACTTAGAGTCAAAAAATTTGGTCAAAAAATATTTCTATAATCAAGTTTATTAGCTTGAAATGAAAGGGAAAAATATAGAAGGAATTTATATATTTTATGTACATTAATTTTACAACCATGTTTTTGTAAATTATAATTATTACTTTTAAGGTCAAGACATTGTGTATTGAAGCTTAAAACTGCAATGTCTAGTTCTCAAAAATAACAAAAATTCATTCAATTATAACTATTATACAATGTCCCATCAATTGTTTTCCTAACTCAATGAAATTCCTCCTGAGTGAGTGAGAGAACTGTGTGACAGTAGGGAAATTAAATCTTAAAAAATATATCATATCACTTACTACTGCTAAAAAAACATTCAGGACTTTTATTTGATGTTTTGATATCTTGAAAACGAATCTTACACCAAATAGATTGTATTAGTTAGGAGATTCTATCATTTCAAGTCTCACAATTCTAAGGGTGAAATACCAATACATAGCTCTACTGCTGCATAATATTAGAAACAGAGAGAGTTTTGGATTATAATTCTAAATATGAGGTCAATGAGGTCATTCACCTTTACCACACATTTTACCTAATATCTTAGTAAAAAATACAAAATAATCTCTCTCTGAATACAAAAAAAATATGGTATTTATTCACAGTAAAACACTGACAGAATACATGATAGATGCCCAGATATATTTTGCTACATACATGTGGTATCTATTTACTGTCTATTCAATAAATATTGCCAGTAACTGGATGTGTGACACGACATATAATGTATATACATATATATATATATGAGGAATGAAAACCCTTCAAGGGTGTGGCATCAGGTGAGGCTAAAAATAGTGCAATAATAACAAAAATATTTTCACATCAAAAAAGTACTGTTGTTGTCTATACTATTAAATACACAATAACCACTGTCCATCTACATTAACATGTATGCCTGTCCATCTACCTGTCTGTCCATCTACCTGTCTGTCCATCTACCTGTCTGTCCATCTACCTGTCTGTCCATCTACCTGTCTGTCCATCTACCTGTCTGTCCATCTACCTGTCTGTCCATTTGCCTGTCTGTCTGTCCATTTACCTGTCTGTCCATTTGCCTGTCTGTCTGTCCATTTACCTGTCTGTCCATTTACTTGTCTGTCTGTCCACTTACTTGTCTGTCTGTCCACTTACTTGTCTGTCTGTCCATTTACCTGTCTGTCTGTCAATTTCCCTATCTGTCTGTCCATTTGCCTGTCTGTCTGTCCATTTGCCTGTCTGTCTGTCCATTTACCTGTCTGCTTGTCCATTTACCTGTCTGTTTGTCCATTTGCCTGTCTGTTTGTCTAATTGTAAACCAGGTATGTCCATTGACTGGTCATTACCATGTAAATGTAATTAACTATAGCTTACCTTGGATGTGTTTAATAGAACATGCTCAGAATGACGTTGCTTCCTACCGTGCTTCTTCCAATCGACCTTTTTTCTATTAAAAGAAATACCATAAAAAATAAATCACCTTATTTTTTTTGAGTTCGGTAGCTTAAAAAATCGTGCGTTCTGATTGGCTGTTTGAGCGGGCGGTATTTTGTCAGTATCTGCCCACGCTTGTGGTCGGGTATCCTTTGCCGCTAAACAACAAAACAAAACGATTACAAAAACAAGTAGAAAAATACAGGAAAAAAATTAATAAGTTATTTACCGTCGTATAGTTGGTCCAGATGGGGGGAAACCACGCCCTTGGTCTTGAAAGTGGACCTCGGCCTATGGCCTCAGTCAGTATATTGAAGACCTCGGGCACAGTTTTTCCCTATCCGGACCTCCTGGCCAGGAAATAAAATATATATCTTCATCGCCATAAATACCATAATTACTGTCAACATCATCATCACCATGATGGAAAGCTTGAGTGACACACATGTATTATTGGTGAGAGTGCTTTATGCAGAATGTGAACCAAGTTTGATTCCCAGACTTCCCAGAGTAATTATTTTGCTTGTTGGTTCTCTCCTGTGCTTGGAGAGTTTTTCTCTGGTCTCTCTGATTTCCCCTCTCTTTTCCTCCCAAAAGTCAACTTCTAAATTGCCCTATTTCACTATGACGTCACATCAAAACAATCTATTGTTTAAACGCAAAGGATCATGGTCGTCGGACGGGGTCAAATCAACACAAATTCACCAAAAATTGTTCTAAAACCCGTATCAATCCACGAAGAGAAGTAGAATGGCCAGCAAACGATCAGAATATTTTTTAATACATATTAACACATATTATATCTGAAAACCAGGCCATTTTAGATTAAACTGTTTCGCTAGGAGCAAATTTTGTTGAATTTTCTATTGGATTTGGCGATTCTATCCCCCACATAAACAAGCAGTGACGTCATAGTGAAATAGCTGGGCAATTCAAATTGGAATGCAGTAGAAGTGTACTATTCTAGACTGTGAAATTCACTGTCAATTCCCATTTACTTATTTATTTATTTATATTTTTATTATTATTTTATTTTACTTGACCATCTACACCATTGATTTGTCATCAACCATTATTCTTATCATTCTTACATTACATTTTTTAATGTCTTTATTTACCCTTTTCCTTGTGGCCCATCAGATAAAGCATCAGAATACAAATTCATGAATAACTGTTTTCCATTCCCTTCAAAACAATAACAGAAATAACAATCAGTATTAATAATATGGATCAAGAATAGTGTGTTTTTACAAATTAAAGCTAATCCAAACGTTGCACAGAAATGACCAAGGAAACAATACTAATGATTAATGATCTATATAGCTTTATAAAATATTTGAAATATTATAACATACTCAATGATTTGCTGGCTACCACATTATTTTATATCAGAGAACAGAGACTCGATCACTTAAAATTGATCAAAAAATATTTTATAATAAAGTGTAATATAAAATGGCTTGCTTATGTCTCTGTACTGTGGAATAAACACTCTGGGAGCTGTAGAACATGAGAGAAGCAAGAGAAACACTTGGCTACACCTTGTGTTCCTAAGCTTGCTTCTCTAGTGCTCTACAGCTCCCATTGTGTTTAAATATCAACGTACGAAGATATGCATGCACGTTTTATATCTTTAAATATAAATCATAAATCATTATCATTGAATCATATGAAAACCTACCTTTCTTAGGTATATAAATATTATGAGGTACTACTGCCAAATAATCCACTGAATTTGACCTCTTTAACAGAACCTGAACTGCAAAAGTTTAACAATATCAAAGTTTGAGTATCCAAAAGGTCAGATTACAATCCAACAATACATGTTCATTACCACTGTTTTCATTCCTATGCACGACATTGAAATCAGACAATGCATGCGTCAATCAAATAAATCTCTAATTCTCAAATCTCTCAATTTTCTCATGATCCTTATGTACCTTTATGTAATCTAAGGCAATATTCATAATGTATATCAGAGAGGCAAAGGGGGGGGGGTTCAGGTGAAATCTTTAAATGACAAAAAAATTCTTAAGACCCCCCTTGAAGTCCCCCCTTGGATCCCCCAAAAATAACTATCCCCCACCCCCCCGGGCAACCTCTTGTAGCTTCTCCTAAGAATTTTGCATCCCCCCAATTCTCTGAAAAAATTTTTAAACCCCCCATTTTACTGGTAAAAATTTTTCTGATTCCCCCTAAATTTCACCTGCCCCCCCCCCCCCCCCCCCCTCCCATACATTATGAACGCTGCCTAAGGATTTATTTGATTTCCGTAAGTGTATTGTCCAATATTCATGTTGCAACTGTTACCAAGCCATGTACCTGTAGGCCAATAAAGTGAAAATGACTTACTTGAGTTCTTAAGTGATATACACCTTTCATAAGAAGGCGACCTCACCACACCAAGCCTGTTCTTCATGTTTTCAACTCTTTGATCAAAAACAGCTAGAGAAGCATCACATTCTTCCCAGTTAGCCAGAATCTTCATATCAATAAAACTAGAAAACATCTGAGTTTCAGTGAAGGGAGACAAGAAAGGTAAAAACTGAGTGGGCTGGTCAGAAAGAAACGATGCCTTGTCAAAGTTCTGCATTTGTTCACGGTTGGAAGTCCATTGTTCAAAGTCTTGTGTTGGTTGAATGACAAAAGATTCATACTCCAATAAAAGTTGTGTAAATCTGTTCGCAAATATTTCTCTTATCGCAGTATTAAATTCATTTTCATGCTGTTGTTTACGGCTTATCTCTTTAGCTGGTTCACCAAATATATACATCTCTTCTTCTTCTCTGCTGTACGAATCAAGCTGTGAATCTGAAGCTGACTTCTCTAGGTTAGAAACAACTGATGACATTGGTGCCATAATCCCTGTTCTCTCTGCGATGGCTGCAATAGCTTGAAGCCTTGGATTCTTCGACAAATCCAGTGATGTCGCAGACTTGGATTTAATAGCCCTCTCTGTAGAAGTCCGCCGAGGTCTTACTCTTGCAACAGGCTTATCTCGTCTCCCAAGTTTGGGAGATTCTCTAGGAGATTCTCTGGGAGATTCTCTGGGAGATTCTCTGGGAGATTCTCTTTGATTCATTTTTCGTTGAGAGTTTGGAGAGTAGGATATTGAGTTTCTAGGCGAACCGGAAGCACTTCCAAATCCACTCTCATTCTCAGTACTATTATTTATCCCAGAACTGCTGAGAAAAGAGCTGTTTTGAGGGTACTTCTAGAGAGGTTTCAAGACTATTGCCTTCACTACTTGCTCGGCTATTCAAAGGAGTTTCTTGACCTGAAGGTACATTAAATTTCTCTATAGTTTCTTTCAGTTCATGAATCAAATCTTGTTTGTTGGGGAATTCTGGTAAATCTTCTGGTGTTGTAACATTACAGTTTTCTATGTCAACTAAGCAAAGTGAAGCCTGTTGGATTAAAAAATAATAATCCTTTTAAAATTTCAAGCATACTGTAAATAATGTATTCCTAATAATATATCAAATACAGTGAAAGAATGCTTCATCTGATTTCAAAACACTCAAGAAATGAGTTGTAAAAACAAGTTAAAGAGATCATGCGCAGTTTTGATTTAAAATTTAGATCTAACATGACCTTCTCCCGTAAAGCCTCAGTGGCCAAGTGGTTGAGATCTTATCTAGCAAACGAGAGGTCAGTGGTTCAAGTCCCACGAGAACCCAACTGAGGCAGATTTTTTAATCTGCTTATACACTTGATGTATAGCATACACTACATATAAGTTGAAGAGTGTTTGGATAAGACAATAGAGAATAAAATACTCTTCCAAGTGCTTGATATGGCTTTTCATTTCAAACATTATTTTATTCAAAGTATTGTTTTGCTTCATGAATCATCAATAAGTTTTTAATAAAATTAATAAACTATTAATAAAACAAATGATCATTGCATTTATTTATAAATACCACTCCCGTAATCTATTTCGTTTCGTCAAACTCTCATTGGCACATAAGAGCTGGTCTATTTAACATTGCTAGGGGGAGAAAGTTGGATGAAAAACAATTGCTTCCTAAAGAAATTGAGCATTCTGTGTCGTCCAGGTCTCATGGTATTTGTTCACTGCAGGGGTGGCTGAACCTGGGGCGCCGGGAGACATATGCCCCCTCCCCCCCCCCCCCCCCCCCCCCACGAAATTTGGGTTCTCAGTCATAGTTATGTGGTGCATGCGTCCTGCACTCAAACAAAACAGTGGTCATTATTACATAGTGTTAAATATAATATTTCAGTCCCCCCCTCAAAGATTTTCAGCATCTGTCGCCCCTGCACTGAAACCATGTCTGAGGTCTTGAACATATGGACAGATGTTTCTCAGCTGAGATCCATTGATTCAGACCAATTTTAGATACTGTGAATAAATTTTTTTTTACTTGTTTTTTGTGGGTTGTTTCAATTTAGCAATCTCAAGATACAGGACCTCAGTAAGAGGTATAGAAAATACCACCCACTCGACCAGCCAATCAGAACGCACGATTCTTAGTATATAACAGACTGGGAAATAAATAAATAAATAAATAAACATACCTCTGATGGTAGTTGTAGGTTCTGTTTATCTTTCTCTGTCTCACAATATAAGCCCATGAGAAATGGTACCGGTGCATCCAAGAAGTGTTTAAGTGATGCTGGAAGGATAGGGACATATACATGCTGCCATACGAAAGGAAAGATGAGGTTCGTAAGACTCTCTGCTACAAGCATAAACTTTTCAAAACCTGGAAAAAATATAGTTATATTTGAGCTACAGTTAAGCTGATGACTTATTTGTTAGCCACTGTATTATTAAAATCTGATTCTTGCATCTAAAAAAACTATATTTACGTACGAATACTATGTACAAGTATGTACGTATATACATATGTGCATGTAAATCACACAGCACAAAGCATGCCATATAGTATATTAGAGTAAAGAATACAGCACAGGTTCGTATTTGCACAGCACAACAAAGCATGTCATAGAGTATATTACAGTAAAGAACACAGCACAGGTTCATACTTGCACAGCATAACAAACAATGCCATTTAAAGCACAGCATGTTACAGCTTAGCACAGCCTGACACCATAATTTATGGGACATCACTGCACAGCAGGGCATGGCATATCATCACAGCACAGCACAGCACAGCACAGCACAGCACAGCACAGCACAGCACAGCACAGCACAGCACAGCACAGCACAGCGAAGCCAAGCACAACAAAGCAAAGTAAAGCAAAGCAAAGCACAGCATAGTTTATGGAACATCATAGCACAGCACAGCGCACAGCACAGCACATCAGATCACAGACAGCAGAGCAGAGCACATCACAACTCAGCTAGACATGGATGAGTAAATTACTACATAAATTTAACATTGACCAACACCCAAAACAAAGATCTGAGACAGCAATTATTACTTTGATTGACAGAGTTCAGACCCTCTTAATAAATCTGCAGAAAATAAGACATTGTGGGATTTATTGTAAGCATCTAATACACAAGTTTCACATTTGATGCATACCGCTGTCTTTGAAGACAACAGACTCATTTGCACAGGCTTAGCCTCGTTTATAAGTCAGCTATTCACAGATACTGTACCATTAAGAGTCTGTGGGATTTCAAAACACTGGTATTGTTCAAGCTGCACATTCTTTACATTAAAGTTGACATTTGCAAATGATTTACTCTTAAGCGAGGCTAAGCCTGTGAAGATGAGTCTTTAATCTTAAAACAAGGCGGTAATAAGCCTGAAGCGAGATGACGTTTTACCCCCGTCTCTAGACCATAATCCTTTTCACATTGCTTTTGTTCTTTAATTATGGCTATTGTTCCTGTATTCTCTAAGGAATCAAAAATTTTAATATGAAAGAATTTTAAAAACTATTATGGTATAGAGTCGGGGGTAAAATGAGAAAAGGGACTATTAATAGTATACAGTTAGATTAGTTATGGTACTTACTTTTAGACAGGAGTAGAATTTGATATTCCAGTAATATACAAGTAAATATCTCAATAATATTCTCCACTCCAAGTAATAAAAATAACTCTTTTAATGAGTAATCAAATAATGGTAGTTCATTCGGTCCAGGTCGCTGGCACGTAATGTCCTCATTAATACCCTTGAATCGCATAGTACGTCCAGGCGGAGGTAACGGCACCTCAAATAACAAATTATAAATGTAGGCCTCTAATGGAAGGGAAAGAAGTTGTTCATTAACAGCGGCTTCGTATAAATGCTTTAAAAATTCACTGCAAGCTGATATAAAAGGCAAAGGCATGATTATTGATACACATTTTGAGACCATTAGGACATCGTTGTTCAAGTTAAAAGTTGAAGATTCTTTGTCATCTTGTAGTTCAAAGTGAAAATCGAGTTGCTCGTCTGATGCTGGTGGACTGTCCAGAGAATTTGGAGCAGGAGATCTTGATCGCATTCTTGATTTAGATCTTGCGATGTTAAGTTCAGCTTCATGCATGGCATGCAAGGTTTGCATAGCTTCACAGATCTGTTTGTTTTCAACTTTCTCATAAAAGGTAAGGGTACAGCCATAAATTCTTGTACCATCTTCACGGGTGATGAGAAATGAATGAATAACTGGGTCATGGGGCTCTGACTGCTTCTTGAACTGAAGGCCTTGGGGTAAGGAAAGCTGCAGAAAGAAAAAAAGGAGTGGTAGATGGATGGATTGAACATACATGTACTTTAATAATCAATTGATTGATTGAAGGATTGAATGGATGAATAAATGAACAAAGTGAATGAATGGATGGATGGATGGATGGATGGATGGACGGACAGATGGACAGATGGATGGATGGATGGATAAATAAATGAACAAAGTGAATGAATGAATGGATCGATGCATGGATGAATGGATGGAAGGATGGAGGGATGGATGGATGGATGGACAGATGGATGAGATGTAAAGATGTTAAAAGGCTATTGTTTTCTGATGCTTTCTGATTGGCTCCACTACCCAAAGTTGGAATGTATTGTTTTTATTCTACAATTTGATTGTTTCTTGCTGCCGGCCCTGGTTATAGTAGTCGCACTGTAATACATACCAGTCTTACAGCATCTTCATCAAAAGGATTCCATTCAACATTAGCAGGGTAATGTGCTAAAACCTTGGCTTTGTATGAACGTTGAAGAGGTGAAATGTGAAGAGAATCTCCTTTAAAACCAAAAATAAGCATAAGAGTTTGTCTACATCACAACAGTTTTTTAATATAATACAGTATCCTTGTAGCTGTGATCAATCAAATGTAATCAGTCAGTGGCATTTTGATAAACCAAATTCCAATGAGCAATTTTCAACTACAAAGTTTGTGTGATACTGAAAACTAATACAGTATCGGCATGACCAGAACATGACCACAGCGAGCATGTACCCTGGTAACAGCCTCTCCCCTCTGTGTTCACAGGTTTAATCCAAAGACTTCCCATAAAAATTGTTAATTTGAAGCTTGCATTATTAAATGAATATCACTAGTGATGTCACTCCAGAAAAAATGTCAACAAACATTGGACTTTTAGTCTGCATTTCTTTTATCACATCCTGGCATTCTTTTGTGGGAAAGAAAATTATGAAAGGATACTGACAGGTGAAGAAGGGAATTCACCAGACTACTACACTATTTCAAACTGACAGTGCCAGATTACAAACTATAAACAGTCATAACTGTAATTCAAGTTTCAAAAATGAGATTTTTGAAACATTAACTTCTCTTGTTAGATCATCCAACATGGTGGCTGTTACATTTTATTCCTATCTAAAGGGATTTTGAGTCATGTGGTTGCACCCCAAGAATTGGTGAGTTTGACAAAGATTATGACAGCTCCAGTAACACATTACTGTTGGTAGTTAAGCAGCCTTGTTCAGTAACCCTCAAAGTTCTTTGAATAGAGTGCAAACAATTAATCCGTGAAACACTAATTACTAAATAGTACAAAATAGTGCTAATTAAACAATAGAAAACAATGGAATTTGCATGAAATTGTGCTATTTAGTATTACTAAAGTTTCACGGTTATATTGTTTGTACTCTACTACAGCAATAAATAAATTTTGCAGTTTATTTTGATATAATTTGCTTACATAATTTACTTTCGTTATACCGTAAGTTTGTTCAAGCAAATCTCCAATGAATGATTCCATGGCATTAATGTGTATTTTAAGGATAAGGGATTACACAACACAGAATTATATTGTCTATTGAAATTACCGTTATCTAAACTTCTGACGAATATTAAGCAAAGGAAAATCAAATAAAACTTGTCAAGAAAAACAATTTTGAGTAAAAAAATGTCTCGTCATTGACATTTTCAAATCTAAGAAAATTTGACATAGTGAGTGATGCTTTTTATGTATAGCTTTCCTTGTATATCTATAATGCATAAAGAAGCTGGAAATAAGATAACGAATTATAGGACAGTAAGCTGATATCAGTGAATATTGTTTTTTGATTGCAGAGTAGGATTCTCAAAATTATTCTCCTGGACGAGTTGAAAGAGGATGACAAAATAAGATTTACCTGATAGTTGATCCGGTTCCAGCCCTGAAACCGTGTCCAAACCGCATACTACGAAGTAGTCAGCAAACCTTTGGTCAGAACTGGAACCAGACATGATATATCATGGAGAAAAGTGGATTTTTGTTGCGTTGAATATCTTTGATTTGGACAAGAAGTCAGCCATCTTGTCGACATTTGACGAGCTGAAGCTTTCCAGACTCACACGGTCATACCAGGGACGCCTTGAGGTTTTAGAGAAAAGGGAGGGGAGGGGTGGGTTGGTTAGTCAAAACGCCATAAAAGGTAACACATAGCATTTGGGAAATAGCCCACTTCCGAGATGTGCTTCGCTTGTCACTCACAAAGGTTTCATTGTGAGGCTTTGTGCATAATGCTCAGTGATTCGTGACGAGATAAGAGAATAAATTTCAATTTGCAAGTAGACTCGTACCTAAACCTTTGTGCGTAACAAGCGAAGCATATCTCGGAAGTGGACTATTCTTCGATTGCACGTTACGTCATCGCGGCCATGTTACTCTCTTGGGAATGCTTGCAACCATCAATAGCGCACTTCCCAGCTATGCTTCATGCTAAATGCTCAGTCATTCATGACAGGCGGTAAGAATAAATTTAATTTAGCACGTAGCCTCATACTGAAACCTTTGTGCGTAACAAGCGAAGCATATCTCGGAGGTGCGCGTTCCGAAAATTAGACGACGAACTGCTCATTGGTTCCGAAAGCGTTCCATCGTTACATTAATTACTTGCGGAGACCTGCGAACATGAAACCTCAGTTGACCAGTGAAAATTGTTTTTAAATTAGTAAAAAACAAATCGCAAAAATGTCCAAGTGGTAGATAAACAAAACAATATTTGTGTTTGGTGAGAGGGTTTGGTAAAGTGAAATTAGGAAAACGATGAAAACGTGGTCACGTCTGCCGTGCTTAAAGGCAAAATGTCATTCTAAAGCTCTGTATTATTTCAAAAGTTTACAGAAAAATGTGTCTATGATGCCACATGTCACTTGACTTATTAAGATAACATTATTGCCAGTTTTTTACTCGGAGAAAAGCTTGACTTAATTTACAATTCAGTCCGATATTTTTAGTATTTTTCCTCAAGATTCCATCGGAATTGGTATTTGTTTTGTTCTTTGGTAATTTTTTAAGATCTCCTTTTATCAAATAAGCATGTTTTTACTGAGATCGGAATAAGCTTTTAAGGCATTAATTTGTCCGCCTTGATCTGTGATCTGTTAAGTTATTACACAGGTAGCCCAAGCTATAGGTTTCTACGATGTCATTTTATAAGAAAATATATGGCGATCCCTAAAACTAACCTCAATAAAACCGTCACAATGTGAAGTAAAGTAAAGAAATCTTAGCTGACCTTTGAAAAGTAGTACCTCTTTGGCCCTGCGTGGAGGGGAAAAAACGAAAGAACTGGCCTAATCCAAAATTTACCCACACAGGGCCAAAGAGGTACAGTAATACTTAAACCCAGATTCTAAATTGCCAAATAAGCGAAATCTTAACTAAGGGTCCATTGCCTTAGGGTCCGCCGTGGCCGACTGCTACATCATTGCCATATTGCCCTCAACAATATTTCTTTACTGTGGGGGTACCACCAGAGAGGCCATATTCACAAATGCTGCCATCACCGCCTAATGCATTCTGGGACTACCCTCAACAATATTTGCCATGTTCACCAATGCTGTCTATAATAGCACCACCTACAACGATGGGTAAATTTTATCATAATTGGCTGTGGTTCGACTAGAGTAGTTTACAACGCTGTTACAACGGTGTCAAGGTATTTTTAATGGAACCGGGTAAAATCCATGAGTAGTCGTCGTTTATCAAGACTCTATCAAAGGCATGGTTTATTTGGAGTTATTCTCACCACTAATTAAAGCCAATCAATCACAGCCCATGAAACGTGCAACATTTTAACTCGTGCATGTGGATTTCACCGTTCAGTTGGTGGAACCGCAAAATAAATCTCATCTTTGTTAGCCCGTACAGCGATGTGTAAAAGCTGTGAAGCTCTAGTGGAGGCCACAGGGTTGGTGGAGGGAGGGGAAACTATCGCTTCACATGAACAACAAAAATCGAAGGCTATAATCACATGCTATGACGACGAGGTTACTGTAAGTCAGGCCTCGTTCATACCTATCCGGGTATTTTTGAATCCGCGACTTTTTTGTTACAGATTTTTTAAAAATCGCATCCACACGTAGCGTATTCGTATTATTATTATTACTGATTGTATCTTGAAGAATTATTAAAATTTTAATTATTATTTTAAAAAATATGTTATTATAATACTTAATAATATCATTATCATTAATAGTTGTTTAAAATAAGATTGGGAAAATAAAAGAAAGAAACTAATAGTTTCAAGCAAGTAAACTGAATTTTTGAACGTATTGGGCCCCTGTGGGTGGGGGAGTATTACCGTATAAAATGGGCGGGGATGATAGTCGAAAAAATTAATTTAGGCGTCTGCGGGCGTGGTCTTGGTTGAACTTTAGACCTAAAGAATACCACTTTGATATGCACAAGACAAATCGTTTGAAACAAAACCATTGAGTTTATTGCAACACACACTGTAAGTCAAAAACGCTTTCCTTTCCAAAGAATCTTAAAAACATAATCATAAAAAAAGATAGCTGACGTGCTACAAGCTAACAGCTCAGGGCCGTAGCTAGGGGGAGCACAGGGTGCACGTGCACCCCCCATAAAAGCTTAAGGTCCGCTCATCCATCTCCTTTTTTTCCCCTCTCTTTTGGTTCTGCTTCCTTTTGGCTACCTTTTTTTTTATTGTTGTTTTTGTTGTTGTTGTTTGTTTTGTTTTGGTTCTGCTTTCTTTTGGTTACTTGTTTTTTCTTTTTCGTTCTGCAAATAATTGCCTGTGCACCTCCCTGCAAGATCCCTAGTTACGCCACTGAGTTGGTAATAAAAGCGGTCAATGGTCCGATTTTATTCGATGTGCACCCTCCCTGTAAAAGTTCTGGTTACGGCCCTGCATCTTTTCTTTTTTACCATAAAAAAGGTACTGAATATATATTATTAGTACTGATTATATGGGAGTACCCTCCTCCAAGGGCGAATATGTTTGACTAATGACAGCTCCAATAATACATTGCGTAAATGATAGACTTGCCCCAAGTCGAGCTCTCTTGTCTCCCTAGGATATGTTTATTCGAGCGCAGCAAGCGAGGGAGGACAGCAGACTCGTAAATGATTTTGTTCAATTAGTTTATCAGATTGAAGTGATTTTGGAGTAAGATTATAATTCGGAGTTTTGATACCATATTTGGAATCACAGGTCCAAAAAACTCGAAACCGCTTTTAATTACTGGGTGGTTTGGGGCAGCCCAGTCTAAAATACGTTGCGTTTATCCGTTTTGATGGCTACTGTCTCGTAGAGGCGAAGCCACGATGTCGTCTAGTTGTGTAAGTTCTTATAAATGCATAACACCACAGGAAGCCCAGCGCACGTGACACGTGATAAGAAGGTGAAAAAAGCTCTTTGCTCCAATCACAAACAACATAGCGGTGTCATGCTATATGTCATATGATACCATAGCATTGACTGAAACCCTATATCCATCTATCAGACTGTATGATACACATTGTAGCCCGAATTGATATACTCAAAATAAAGCCATATTTCGCAACCACCAAGGAACAGAAATCATTACATGGTGCCAGAAGTGAAAGGTAAAACATACATCGACACTCGGTAAGTGGTTAAATCAGATACCAAGACAGGAAATAAAAGAAAACAGCTAGCAGACCGCGTCAGTGATAGGACATCATGGCCGCAGGGTTCACGCCACCCGTTATGAACTGGCAAACCAGCGATATCAACGACGAATTCGCCAGATTCAAGCAATACTGTAATCTAATTTTCAATGGCCCATTTGCAAAGAGATCAGATAATGAAAAATCCTCGTACATCCTACTATGGATAGGCCGTCAAGGCGTAGATATCTATAATAGTTTCACTTGGGACAGCGAAGACGAGAAAACAAATCCCGAGGACATTTGGTCAAAATTTGAAAAACATTTAGCGCCGAGAACAAATTTCAGGCTAGATAGATACCAGCTACAGCAGATGAAGCAATCAAACGACGAGAATATTGATGATTTTATGACCAAATGTCGCAATCATGCCAACAAATGCAAATTTCGTGACCAGCTTGAAGTAAACGAGCGCTTAATCGAGCAGCTTATCATAGGCACCAAATATCGAAAAGCACAAGAGCGTATACTAGACTATGGAGATGACCTTACATTAGATAAAGCCATAGATATAGCTAGAACATATGAAGCTACATTAGCGCATGTGGCCCAGCTCCAGAGTGATGATGACAAACATGTTCAAGCTGTCAGGAAATACGAGAATCGGCACAGGAAATGCGGAAATTGCGGAGGCGAACACGCGCCAAAGAAATGCCCCGCATATGGTTCGACTTGCAATTTCTGTTCAAGATTGAACCACTGGGCTAAAGTATGCCGTCAGAAAGGCAACCCTAGTGAATCAGAAAACCCAAGCGCTAGAAAAGAACAACCATACAAACAACGCAATAACAATAGGGAAGCACGCCAAGGCAGACGCGCTGTGCATAAAATGCAAACAGATGACGATTTCAATGAAGATTTCAATACCCTACATTTCCAATCGATAATAATTGGAACCATACGCCCGGCGGAACGCAGGGACGAAGCATTCGCTACTATCAGCATACAACTTCCACATTTCCCGAAAAACCGAGCGCAACTGAAAGCAAAACTCGACACCGGTGCGCAAGCAAACATCTTGCCATTAAAATTATATCAAAGCATGTTCCCGCAGAACGTCGGGACGGACGGTGAACCAAACCAAAATGCATTGAAGCCATCCAAAACCATACTCACAGCATATGGTGGAGCGAAAATAAAGCAACTAGGTACTTGCGAAATACAGTGCAGCTATGAAGGCATGACTACGACCGCGCTCTTTTATGTCACTGACGCGCCAGGCCAAGCAATCCTTGGGTTGCCAACAGCACTAGACCTCAAATTAATCTCTTTGAACTGTTCTGTCGAAACACAGAATGAAGGTACACAACCACGAAAAGAAACTGCAAGAACCACAAACAACACGAACAAAATAAGCAGCAAGGAACAACTGCTCGCGCAATACCCCCAATGCTTTGACGGAGTAGGTAAATTTCAAGGAGAATATCACATCACACTGGACCCAAATGTACCCCCTGTCATTCACTCACCGAGACGCGTGCCAATAAGCCTCAAAGATGACATTAAACGGGAACTAGATGAGATGGCCGCCCAAGGTATCATCACCAAAGTACGAGAAGGGGAGCCGACGGCATGGGTCAATAGTTTAGTATACAGAAGGAAACCCACTGGCAGACTTAGAATATGTCTTGACCCTAAAGATTTAAATGCTGCCATACAACGAGACCATCACGTAACACCCACCCTTGAGGAAATCTTGCCCAAGCTGAGCGGATCAAAATATTTCTCCATTCTAGACGCGAAGTGTGGATATTGGAATGTTGTACTCGACACACCATCAAGTTACCTGACTACCTTCAATTCCCCATTTGGCCGCTACAGGTTTAAACGAATGCCATTTGGACTGAGAATGTCGCAAGACGTTTTCCAAGCCAAGATTGACCAGACATTTGAGGGTTGCGATGGTGTTATTGGCATCGTGGATGACATCGTGGTTTATGGAAAAACGGAGGAAGAACATGACATCAATTTAAAGGCGATGGTTGAGAAATGCAAAGAAACAGGCCTAAAACTCAACCCAGACAAGTGCCATATCAAACAGAACAAAATAAAGTTCTACGGCATCATCTGCAGTGAAAACGGTATCCAGCCCGATCCCGCCAAAATATCAGTGCTGAGGCAGATGAAAGAACCGGTTGATCGCCGCGAACTACAAACGTTCCTTGGGCTAGCCACCTACATGTCCCCATTCATCGCAAACCTAAGCATCCTGACTGCACCCCTGAGAGGATTATTGAAGGAAGACACACCCTTCCAATGGAATGCCGACTACCAGGCCGCCTTCGAGAAAATCAAGAACTCGATAAGTGAAGAAATCACCCTCACCTATTTTGACGAAACAAAAGATGTAACGCTCCAGGTAGACGCCTCAACAAAAGGCCTTGGTGCAGCCCTCATGCAAGAGGGCAAGCCCATAGCGTTCGCCAGCAAAGCGCTAACCGACGTCGAAACACGCTATGCGAATATAGAGAGAGAGCTCCTCGCAGTAGTCTATGGTTGTGAGCGTTTCCACACATACCTGTTTGGCCGTCCATTTACAGTGCAATCCGATCATAAGCCGCTGGAAAGCATACACCTCAAACACCTCACATCAGCCCCACCACGATTACAGCGAATGTTGCTGAGATTACAACCATACGATATCAAGATCAGATACGTACCAGGAAAAGACATGCTGTTGGCTGATGCACTATCACGACTCTCCCCAGAAGAGAAATACCCGATAGAGAACGAGAGAATACAAGTGCACGAGATCTATCCACATTTCAGCACCGAAATGATCGAGCGGATAAGAGCTAACACGGACATAGATCAAGAGCTGACCTGCCTAAAGAAAATGGTATACGAAGGTTGGCCAACGATGATTAAGCAAGTATCAAACATGCTGAAGCCATACTGGTCCTTTAGAGATGAAATCACAATTGACGACGGCATCCTAACCAAAGGACAACGGATCATAGTTCCTTCTACCATGCAAAAAGAAATCCTGGACAAACTACACGCTAGCCATCAAGGAGCAGAAAAAACCAAACTCCGAGCAAGATCAGCCGTAGGTCAACTTTATTTAAAACACGCTTGCCCCGACAACTTTTAGCTGATTTCCACAAGGGGCGTGTGGACTAAAAATAGAATTACATCAAAATATAAATATATATATATATATATACAGCATAAGCTATTTATCTAACTATCTATAATATGCTTAAAATCTTATTATTTCAATTGTAATAATTATATGTATAAAGAGATTTCATGTATTTGATAAAGAAATAAAGAGGTCATGTATTTGTTATGGGTGGGAGCTCGAGTCCATTTTTTGGGAAAACGATTTAGTATTTTTCTGATTTCTACAGTCCTCAGTTAGTGAATTCCAAAGCTTAGCCCCATCATAACTAAAGCTTTTTTTCATGTATTCCGTTTTAGGGAATGGTAACTGTAGCGAAGTGGAGGACCCTCTAAGGTTATAATTTGTGATTGTTTCTTTTTTGACGAAAAGTTCAGAAAGGCAGCTTGGGGCCATATTATTTAACACTTTAAACATTTGCTTAGCTTTGTTTTTTCCCCTCTGGGACTCTAAAGAGACCCAGCCTAAAGCATGTAAAGCTTCAGTGGCGGGGGTGTCATTTGATGTTCTCGTAATTACCCTTGCTGCTCTATTCTGGAGCTTTTGGAGTCTTTTTGAATTCCCTTGGCCGAGGGTATCCCACACTTCGCTACAGTAATTAAAGTGGGGATAAACTATTGAATTATAAATAGAAACTAAAGTATCCTGATCAACATCTTCCGTATACTGGAAGAACATGAACAACGACATCGACAAAATCACCCAATCTTGCGTAACGTGCCAGGAGTTTCTACCAAGTAATCCGAAACAGCCACTGCTACAAACCGAAATACCACCAAGACCATGGCACACGATCGCTACTGACCTATTCTACATCAACGAGTCTGAATATCTACTTGTAGCTGACTACTACTCGAAATATCCATTCATAAGGAAAATTCCCAGAGGGCAGAGTAGCAGTAAGCAGGTTATTGAGTTGATGAAGCAGATCTTCAGTGAACAAGGAGTACCAAAGATTGTAAGATCAGACAACGGGCCCCACTACAGCAGTGCTAGTTTTCATGAATTTGCCAAAGAGTACGGATTTGAACATATCACCAGTTCTCCTCACTACCCCCAGAGTAACGGTTTCATAGAAAACCAAGTCAAGACGGTTAAGGCAGTCCTGCACAAGACCGCAAGAACCAACGAAGACCCCTACATGGCTCTACTCTGTCTTCGGTCCACTCCAATCGACAGTAAGTTGCCATCACCCTCTGAACTACTCCTTGGCAGGAAGCTCCAAGACAATCTACCGAGCTCGATAACTAGGAACCAGAACAACGAAGAGATCATAGAGAGATTAAAGAAACGACAAGAGCTGCAAAAGCACTACTATGACCGGAACACCAAGACAATCCCGGATCTTCTGCCAGGGCAGAACATCAATATTCAAGACCCCTCTACAAAGAAATGGGGACCGGCCACAGTCAAGGAAAAGTTGGACCAACCAAGATCATATACAGTCACTACTCCAAAGGGTGGAGAGCTACGTCGGAACAGAACACACATCAGAGAAGCACTGCCATCCCCCATAGGACACCAAAGCCCGCCTGCAGAATCTCCTGGAACAGAAGTGTCTAATCCAGCACCACATAATGGAATGATTACAACACGCAGTGGCAGGGTCGTGAAACCACCAGAACGATATGTATAATTTTCAAAAGAACTGTTCAAGAATAGCACATAATCGCAACATCAGTTGTATGCATGGACAGCTGATATATAGTCATTGTTACTATTGTTTTCGTTGCATATACATCTATATATATATATATGTTGTTGTTTTTACGGAAAGGAGGATGTCATGCTATATGTCATATGATACCATAGCATTGACTGAAACCCTATATCCATCTATCAGACTGTATGATACACATTTGTAGCCCGAATTGATATACTCAAAAAATAAAGCCATGTTTCGCAACCACCAAGGAACAGAAATCATTACAAGCGGTAGCAGGTATTTTGCAGGAATTATTTTAGTAAAAATGGTTCTATTCTCCTACATAGAAAGAAACCATTCTCTAAAAGCGTGTAAACTAGAGCTAACCGTCAATTTGAAGCGTGTGAACTAGTGCCAACCGTCCTTTTGAAGCGTGTGAACTAGTGCTAACCGTCCCTTTGAAGCGTGTGAACTAGTTCTAACCGTCCTTTTGAAACGTGTGAACTAGTTCTAACAGTCCTTTTGAAGCGTGTGAACTAATGCTAGCCGTCCTTCTGAAGCGTGTGAACTAGTTCTAACCGTCCTTTGGAAGCGTGTGAACTAATGCTAGCCGTCCTTCTGAAGCGTGTGAACTAGTTCTAACCGTCCTTTGGAAGCGTGTGAACTAATGCTAGCCGTCCTTCTGAAGCGTGTGAACTAGTTCTAATCGTCCTTTTGAAACGTGTGAACTAGTTCTAACCGTCCTTTGGAAGCGTGTGAACTAATGCTAGCCGTCCTTCTGAAGCGTGTGAACTAGTTCTAACCGTCCTTTCAAAGCGTGTTATCTAATGCTAACCATCCTTTTGAAGCATGATAACTAGTGCTAACCGTCCTTTTGAAGCGTGTGAACTAATGCTAACCGTCCTTTTGAAGCGTGTGAACTAGTTCTAACCGTCCTTTTGAAGCGTGTGAACTATTCTCACTGAGAAAATAACCACGATTTTGCTCCCGCGTTCAATAAATAACGTTCAGCATGATGGTTATTGCACGAGGTGCGTGCAATTCCATCCCTCGGGGCATTGGGAAGGTTTTTAAACCAACACCGAGCCTGTTTCGCCGTCTTTTCGCAAATCTGGTTTGGGAAGCAAACTCTTGCTGCGACCCTCCCTCCTCCCCTTCGGCGACGTTCACTACTTCACTTACCCTTCACCACTCAATGTCTCCGGAATCGCGTTTCCCATATCTTAATTCCCTATCCGACAATGAGTGGTCAGCCTCTCAGTGAAAATGTCTTACTAATGCTAGCCGTCCTTCTGAAGAGTGTGAACTAGTTCTAACAGTCCTTTCAAAGCGTGTTATCTAATGCTAACCATCCTTTTGAAGCGTGATAACTAGTGCTAACCGTCCTTTTGAAGCGTGTGAACTAGTTCTAACCGTCCTTCTGAAGCGTATGAACCAGTTTTAACCGTCCTTTTGAAGCGTGTGAACTAATGCTAACCGTCCTTTTGAAGCGTGTGAACTAATGCTAACCGTCCTTTTGAAGCGTGTGAACTAATGCTAACCGTCCTTTTGAAGCGTGTGAACTAGTCCTAACCGTCCTTCTGAAGCGTATGAACCAGTTTTAACCGTCCTTTTGAAGCGTGTGAACTAGTCCTAACCGTCCTTCTGAAGCGTATGAACCAGTTTTAACCGTCCTTTTGAAGCGTGTGAACTAATGCTAACGGTCCTTTTGAAGCGTGTAAACTAATGCTAACCGTCCTTTCAAAGCGTGTGAACTAGTGCTAGCTGTCCTTTTGAAGCGTGTGAACTAGTCCTAACCGTCCTTTCAAAGCGTGTGAACTAGTGCTAGCTGTCCTTTTGAAGCGTGTGAACTAGTCCTAACCGTCCTTTTGAAGCGTATGAACTAGTTGTAACCGTCCTTCTGAAGCGTGTGAACTAATGCTAACGGTCCTTTTGAAGCGTGTGAACTAGTGGTAACCGTCCTTTTGAAGCGTGTGAACTAGTGCTAACCGTCCTTTTGAAGCATGTGAACTAGTGATAACCGTCCTTTTGAATCGTGTGAACTATTGCTAGCCGTCTTTTTGAAGCTTGGGGAGGACAATCTTTTAATCTGCCAGAATTGGCGTCAAGTTTTGGCTGCAAAAAATTCAAATGTAGCACGTACTTCATTGGGGGAGGGGAAGGTGTGTTGTATAGGCGTATACTTAGCTTGAGGGTTCCTAAATTTGATGCTCATAAAAATTGTTTTTTACGAAAAAAGCAAAACAAATTACACCATTGACAACTATTTCACTTACTCTCTCAGAATATGGTAGTTTTTGCCTCAAAATCAAAAATTCTGGAAAATCCCAACCTGGATTATTTTCTTGGATTGGACTTTTCTTAGGTGGAGTGTGGGAATCGACAATTTTTTTTTCTTTTGTATTTCAGGTTAAAATCATTGTTAAATGTCTAACGTACCTCGAACAAGTGTTTTGTCGCAGTTATTCTTAGAAATTAATAAGAAAATATGGCTTTTATGCAAAGAAAACTTTTAACGGTGCCGTGCAGCAAGGTGTGAATTTATTCCACTTATTTTGCAATTTTTTTCATTTTTATCAAGCAGAAAATCAAAAAAAAAAAAACGTTCTTGCAAACTTGCTAACACGTGGCCATTCCAGATCACATGCTAAGACAGAAGGAGAACGATTGTACACGACCTGCACCATAGAAAGCACATTATCGTGGGTATTACCACATTACCAAGGCTTGGTTTCGAAGGAATTCATTCATCACCACATCATACGAATGAAGTGGAAACACAAAACGTGAGTAGTGGTGATTTTTATGTGTTCAAAAATATAAATGCGTGTGTTTATACACCATTTAAGTTAAATGTGGTCTACGTGTGGTGCGATGAAGGTCCTCATACCACAGGAAGCCCAACATTTTTTCTTCCATTGTTTTGATTCAGCTCGGAAAGCAGGTTGTGACTTAAAATCTTCGAATATGTTTTTTACTGGCCTGCTTTGGTTAACGAAAAATATTGAAGAATGCAGTTCAAAATTTGGTTAAGAACGTAAAGTGTCCTTTCACTGGATTTTTAGATTATCATGATACCTTATGAGGGAACGACTTTTTCACATCCATGGAAAGGATCTTTTAGATACTCGAACAGTTAGCAATATATATTTATTCAAGCAATAAAAAAAATAAAAAAATAAAAAAAACACAACAGCAACAACATATTAAAAGGGATAAATACGTCCTAAGAATTGATTAGGAACTTGAAGGGTCCCTTCACTGGATGTGAACTAATAAGACTATGAAGGAGAGACTTTTTCACATTCAGTGAAAAGACCTTTTCCATGCATAATCTAGAAGTCATATGTTTTATTCAAAGCAGAACAAAACAATCAATAAAATAGATAAAAAGAAAAGTAATGGAAGAAATGGTTCATGAGTTGTTTATAAAAAAGGTCCTTTCACTAGATGTGAACTATACAATGGAGCGACTATTTCACATCCAGTGAAAGGACCTTTTTTATTTATTCAAAAGTTGTATGTTTTGGTCAAAGCAGAATAAAATAATGAATGAAATAAATAGAAAGAAACAATATGCACGAATCAGAGCAATACGAAAAAAGAAATAAAATAGATAAGAATGAAATTAATGGCAAACGAATATGGTTGAGAAGTCGATTAGCGTTTCAAAGGTCCTTTCACTGGATGTGAACTAAATGAGGAAGCGAACTATATCACATCCAGTGAAAGGACCTTTTTCATAACCGAAAAACTATTTTGAACAATCCAGTCCGAACCATTTGATAAATAAAATGTCCTTTGGAATCGCTTGGCACTACTTAATGATAATTATAGGATAGTTTGGAAGTTATTGCATTGATTGGGATAGATAATGGATAGATGGGATAGATGGGATAGATGACTAGACTTTAGACGGGATAGATGTTTTTTAAGTAAATGCATGCCTAACTGCTGGCCATGTAGTCTTTTGAAAAATCCTATACCGGCTGCCGGACAAGAGACAAATCTGATGAATAGAATGTCCATTTGGATCTTATGCCTTAACGTGATTTAGTAGAATATCTTACCTAATTTAGGAGAATCCCTTAAATTGATTTATGAGTATCCCCTACCTAGTTTAGGAGTATCCCTTTACTTGAAGACATTAACAAATTCATGATAATATACTTTTAAAAAATAGAAAATATTATCTGGATGCAACGGGGTTCAATGTAACATTCAAAAATTTAAGAAGAAAAAATCGACTCCACTTTGCCATACCCCCTAGACATCCGCAGAGCTGAGGCGTCGTATGGACTTCGGACATGACGGCGATTAAATCCTTCTGCCCTTGGGTGCACGAATTACGCAAGAAAATGTTCTAGCCGAAGCATCAGGGGAGAGAACAGCCGGCCCCCAGACCATATCGGCTAATCCCTTGCATCTCTGCCACGCACGGAATCGGTTGAAAATGGAATGTTAAAAAGTCTAGTCTATTCGGTGCATTGTTTTCACGGCTATTGTTATGCTGATTCACCTGGAACCGTGGCCCAGTGGGAAAAACTTAATTGCGCTTCAATAACACTGAGTTAAGTCCGGTTTAGCGAAATTAGTACCTGGATGGGTGACCTGAAACTTCGGCTTACTTTGGTTTTCTGCAAGACTATTTTTCTTGCAACTTTCAATCGCTTATAATATTAATTTGATTAAAAAAATTTAAAACTGCCGGGCATTTATTCCGCACCCACCTAAGTATCATGGTGGACTGTTTTCTAAAACACAACAGAAGAAGTCGTTCTTTTTCTAAATAAACGTACTTAGGAGTATTGTTTTTTTTCTTCAAATGACCGTTTTTAAGAGTACCCTTTATTCAAATGACGTATTTAAGAGTATTCTTTTTCAAATGATCGTATTTAAGAGTATCCTTTATTCAAATGACCGTATTTAAAGACCCATTGCCACTTACCGTGATGCACCGCGGTCACAGATGAATTTCGTGGTCCATGAAATTCAAAGATTCATATATTGAATAATAACTTCATATTAAATCCTTTTCCGACATAGCACTAACGCACAATAATGATTCTTTTACATTCTTTTACGGCTTTAGGGACTATCTAAGAGTTTATTCAAAAGGTTGGAATTGTTTTTTCGGTGGTGACACGATTCAAAATGTAAACAATTTGTGATGCATCACGGTAAGTGGCAATGGGTCTTTAAGAGTATCCTTTATTCAAATGACCGTATTTAAGAGTATCCTTTATTCAAATGACCGCATTTAAGAGTATCCTTTATTCAAATGACCGTATTTAAGAGTATCCTTTATTCAAATGACCGCATTTAAGAGTATCCTTTTATTCAAATGACCGTATTTAAGAGTATCCTTTTATTCAAATGACCGTATTTAAGAGTATCCTTTTATTCAAATGACCGTATTTAAGAGTATCCTTTTATTCAAATGACCGCATTTAAGAGTATCATTTATTCAAATGACCGTATTTAAGAGTATCCTTTTATTCAAATGACCGTATTTAAGAGTATCCTTTTATTCAAATGACCGTATTTAAGAGTATCCTTTTATTCAAATGACCGTATTTAAGAGTATCCTTTTATTCAAACGACCGCATTTAAGAGTATCCTTTTATTCAAATGACCGTATTTAAGAGTATCTTTTTATTCAAATGACCGTATTTAAGAGTATCCTTTATTCAAATGACCGTATTTAAGAGTATCTTTTTATTCAAATTACCGTATTTAAGAGTATCCTTTATTCAAATCGGCAGGTCTAAAACACAGACCGTAAAACTGCAGACTCCGATCTGCTTTTTCTGGTCTGCGTTTTAGACCTGCCCACAACACAGGTCTAAAATGAGCTCATAAAATCTGTTCCCCCTAAGTGAGTATTAGACTCGGGTCAGCTGATGGACTATGCCGAGTGAATAAAATTCCCATGAGAATTATACTCTCCCTAGTCTCTCTCAATCACCTGGACTGCGAGTATCCCTTCTAGCCATTACGTTACGAGATGCCTATATGGCATACTCGCAGGCCAGTTGATTGAATTTGCCATATTTAATCTCATAATTTTTTATGATAGCTAAATCTATGTTATCGTAAGGTACGACTACTAGCCGAGTGAATAAAATTCCACTGGAAATTAAGCTCTCCCTAGCCTTTCTCAATCACCTGGACTGCGAGTATCCAACTTTAATTTTCTCAGCCATAAATTCGTTTTTACAATAATTTGGCCATAACTTCTTCACTTGCAGTCTTTTGTTGCTTATATATGTTTTATGTTTAAGCTTTTTTTTTAAAAAAACGCTAGTGTTCTTTACCATGAGTTGAACTGTATTCAATGTTTTAACTTTTGAAAATTTGTTTTTACACTTAATAAAAATAACTTTTTCTTTCGACTACATAGACTTTCGATATTATATCTAATTTTTTAAAATTAATAAGTCCTTGTAGAGAACTCAAACAAAAAACAAAAAAAAATTCAAATGACTGAATACAAAGGTACGTGTACATGTTATAATGAAATACGAGGAACAGAACAGATTTTGATCGGTCTAAATTATCGAGTTTTTGCCAGTGAATTGTCTCAATTACTCTTCAAGAGTAATGGAAAAAACCTAATTATCACTCTAGTTTAAGAGAGAATCCTTTTCGTATTCAAGCAGTGAGCGCCAAAAACTATTAGATAATAGTTATTTGCAGACTATATGATTGCATGAATGACGGCTACTAGTCAATCATTCTACAATAATACGTGGGTATTTTCGACAAAAAGGCAACGAAGCGCATTGATATTTCATATTTTGTAGTTTCAGTGCTCTTAAAAAATCTCATAAAGTCGATCAAAAATGCCTTCAAAAAAATATTTTTTCTTGTGTTAGAAAAATTAACTTTTTCTAAAATGTTGATGTAACCTAGATTTTTAGGAGTTATTTTAAATGAGCGATTAAAAAATAGAGAGTTCCGTGCATAATATGAGGGTTTTGCCCTGTTAAAGCTCAAAACGCGTATGGTTCTTCAATGAAATCTTGTAGATTTTTCAGCGGTTTTTGAGCGCTCGCACTTCGTGGGCTCCAATCGAACGTTCAAACGTAGGCAGCCACCTTAACAGAACATTTTGAAGCAATTTTTCTTCATTTTATTTTGATAGATAATATGTTGGACAAATGTTTGAATGCTTACTGTATAGAGTGGAACATAGGAGTCAGGGTGTGGTAATAGGACGGGTCGTGATGTAAATAATTGGAGGTTTTCAACCATTCCCAACAGGATCAAAAGACAAAGACACGGATGGTGGCCATGCTGGTGGACAGGTATGACGTAATGATGTACCAGATAACGTAGCGTGAAATCGATGTATACGAGTACTGTGCTTATTTATTAATGAATTTTACAATAATAATAATAATGATAATAATAATAATGATAATAATAATAATGATAATAATAATAATGATAATAATAATAATAATAATAATAACAACAACAACAATAATAATAATAATAAGTCACATGTACTATGTCAAGGCAACGTTCCCACCCCCCCCCCCCCCCACCCCCTTCACGAAGGAGGTTTTATATCTGATATTGCTGGTTTTCAATCATTTTCAAAAGAATGTAATAAAAGACACGGCGGTCATGTTGGAGGATATAATAAAAGAGACCAATGACGAATCTTTTGTTAAATTCATTCAACATGGCGGCCGTGAAAACCATCAATGCATTCGTTCTCATTTGCATAAATTTTAACCTGGATTTTCTCTATTCAACTTGGTTCATTTTGTAAATCGACTTATCCACCGGATAAGGATTTATCCATCGGAAAGCGCTATCCACCTTTCGTACAACTGAGTCCAGAACGCTAATAAATTTATAACAGTTATTCTATGTCATTTTTTAAAGTGGCAAATATTTACTATGATCATGGATGAAGTGAAATAGTTCTGAAATTTGTTGAATTCTCGATGTCAAGCCAGAAACCTCAAAGAAACAAAATCTGTTCAAGCTGAATAAAACGTATCATTGAAGGAGGTGTGGGATATATTTTGATTCGGAAAATTTTGCATACGCGGTTTTTCGGATAACGTCTTTTTCGCGATTTTGGGGTTTCGTCTAGAATCGAGGATTCTTAACATTTTCAATTTTTTTTTCGATTTTCAAATTCCCGGTTTGTGGCGTATTTTCGTTTCTGTGTGGGATTTGTGATTTTCAGCACATTTGGCAGCGATTTTTTAACAAAAATGGATTTTAAGTTACGGGGCAAAATGTTTTTAGTAAGCATCAGTTTCTGGTCACCCATCCACGTACGAACTTCTTCAACCGGACTTGACTCAGTGCCATGAAATGAAAGCCCAAGTTTTTTCCACTGGACCACGGTTCTAGACAAATCAGCATAACAATAGCCTTGAAAACAATGCACCGAATAGACTAGACTTTTTAACATTGTACTATCAACCGATTCCGTGCGTGGCAGAGATGCAAGGGATTAGCCGATATGGTCTGGGTGCCGGCTGTTCTCTCCCCTGATGCTTCGGCTAGAACATTTTCTTGCGTAATTCGTGCACCCAAGGGCAGAAGGATTTAATCGCCGTCATGTCCGAAGTCCATACGGCGCCTCAGCTCTGCGGATGTCTCGGGGGAATGCCAAAGTAGAATCGATTTTTTTTTAAATCGATGGTTCTTTCTTTCTTTCTTTCTTTCTTTCTTTCTTTCTTTCTTTCTTTCTTTCTTTCTTTCTTTCTTTCTTTCTTTCTTTCTTTCTTTCTTTCAGTCCAGGTGTATAATATGACATGGTATTAGTGTGGTATACTTGTAGTCCAGGTATATAATATGACATGGTATTAGTGTGGTATACTTGTAGTCCAGGTGTATGGTATGACATGGTATTAGTGTGGTATACTTGTAGTCCAGGTGTATAATATGACATGGTATTAGTGTGGTATACTTGTAGTCCAAGTGTATAATATGACATGGTATTAGTATGGTATACTTGCAGTCCAGTCGTATAATATGACATGGTATTAGTGTGGTATACTTGTAGTCCAGATGTAAAATATGACATGTTATTAGTGTATGTATACTTGTAGTCCAGGTCATTAATATGACATGGTATTAGTGTGGTATACTTGCAGTCCAGGTTTATAATATGACAAGGTATTAGTTTGGTATACTGGCAGTCTAGGCGTATAATATGACATGGTATTAGCGTGGTATACTTGCAGTCCAGGTGTATAATATCACATGGTATTAGTGTGGTATACTTGCAGTCCAGGTGTAAAATATCACATGGTATTAGTGTGGTATACTTGCAGTCCAGGTATAAAATATCACATGGTATTAGTGTGGTATACTTGCAGTCCAGGTGTATAATATGACATGGTATTAGTGTGGTATACTTGTAGTCCAGCTGTAAAATATAACATGGTATTAGTGTGGTATACTTGTAGTCCAGGTCATTAATATGACATGGTATTAGTGTGGTATACTTGCAGTCCAGGTTTATAATATGACAAGATATTAGTTTGGTATACTGGCAGTCTAGGCGTATAATATGACATGGTATTAGCGTGGTATACTTGCAGTCCAGGTGTATAATATCACATGGTATTAGTGTGGTATACTTGCAGTCCAGGTGTAAAATATCACATGGTATTAGTGTGGTATACTTGCAGTCCAGGTATAAAATATCACATGGTATTAGTGTGGTATACTTGCAGTCCAGGTGTATAATATGACATGGTATTAGTGTGGTATACTTGTAGTCCAGCTGTAAAATATAACATGGCATTAGTGTGGTATACTTGTAGTCCAGGTCATTAATATGACATGGTATTAGTGTGGTATACTTGCAGTCCAGGTTTATAATATGACAAGGTATTAGTTTGGTATACTGGCAGTCCAGGCTTATAATATGACATGGTATTAGCGTGGTATACTTGCAGTCCAGTTGTATAATATGACATGGTATTAGTGTGGTATACTTGCAGTCCAGGTGTAAAATATCACATGGTATTAGTGTGGTATACTTGTAGTCCAGGTATATAATATGACAAGGTATTAGTTTAGTATACTGGCAGTCCAGGCGTATAATATGACATGGTATTAGAGTGGTATACTTGCAGTCCAGGTGTATAATATGACATGGTATTAGTGTATGTATACTTGTAGTCCAGGTCATTAATATGACATTGTATTAGTGTGGTATACTTGCAGTCCAGGTTTATAATATGACCAGGTATTAGTTTGGTATACTGGCAGTCTAGGCGTATAATATGACATGGTATTAGTGTGGTATACTTGTAGTCCTGTTGTATAATATGACAAGGTATTAGTATGGTATACGTGCAGTCCAGTCGTATAATATGACATGGTATTAGTGTGGTATACTTGTAGTCTAGGTGTATAATATGACATGGTATTAGTGTGGCATACTTGTAGTCCAGGTGTAAAATATGACATGGTATTAGTGTGGTATACTTGTAGTCCAGGTCATTAATATGACATGGTATTAGTGTGGTATACTTGCAGTCCAGGTTTATAATATGACAAGGTATTAGTTTGGTATACTGGCAGTCTAGGCGTATAATATCACATGGTATTAGCGTGGTATACTTGCAGTCCAGGTGTATAATATCACATGGTATTAGTGTGGTATACTTGCAGTCCAGGTGTAAAATATGACATGGTATTAGTTTGGTATACTTGTAGTCCTGTTGTATAATATGACATGGTATTAGTATGGTATACGTGCAGTCCAAACGTATAATATGACATGGTATTAGTGTGGTATACTTGTAGTCTAGGTGTATAATATGACATGGTATTAGTGTGGCATACTTGTCGTCCTGTTGTATAATATAACGTGGTATTAGTGTGGTATACTTGTAGTCCAGGTCATTAATATGACATGGTATTAGTGTGGTATACTTGTAGTCCAGGTCATTAATATGACATGGTATTAGTTTGGTATACTTGCAGTCCAGGTTTATAATATGACGAGGTATTAGTTTGGTATACTGGCAGTCTAGGCGTATAATATGACATGGTATTAGCGTGGTATACTTGCAGTCCAGGTGTATAATATCACATGGCATTAGTGTGGTATACTTGCAGTCCAGGTGTAAAATATCACATGGTATTAGTGTGGTATACTTGTAGTCCTGGTATATAATATGACATGGTATTAGTGTGGTATACTTGCAGTCCAGGTGTATAATATGACATGGTATTAGTGTGGTATACTTGTAGTCCAGGTGTATAATATGACATGGTATTAGTGTGGTATACTTGCAGTCCAGGTGTATGATATGACTAGTATTAGTGTGGTATACTTGCAGTCCAGGTGTATAATTTCACATGGTATTAGTGTGGTATACTTCCAGTCCAGGTCTAGAATATGACGTGGTATTAATGTGGTATACTTGCAGTCCAGTTGTATAATATGACATGGTATTAGTGTGGTATACTTGCAGTCCAGGTGTATGATATGACTATTATTAGAGTGGTATACTTGCAGTCCAGGTGTATAATTTCACATGGTATTAGTGTGGTATGCTTCTAGTCCAGGTCTAGAATATGACGTGGTATTAATGTGGTATACTTGCAGTCCAGTTGCATAATATGACATGGTATTAGTGTGGTATACTTGTAGTCCAGGCGTAAAATATCACATGGTATTAGTGTGGTATACTTGTAGTCCAGGTGTATAATATGACATGGTATTAGTGTGGTATACTTGTAGTCCAGGTGTATAACATGACATTGGTATTAGTGTGGTATACTTGTAGTCCAGGTGATTAATATCACATGGTATTAGTGTGGTATACTTGCATTCCAGGTGTATAATATGACATGGTATTAGTGTGGTATACTTGTAGTCCAGGTGATTAATATCACATGGTATTAGTGTGGTATACTTGTAGTCCTGTTGTATAATATGACATGGTATTAGTATGGTATACGTGCAGTCCAGTCGTATAATATAACATGGTATTAGTGTGGTATACTTGTAGTCCAGGTGTATAATATCACATGGTATTAGTGTGGTATACTTGTAGTCCAGGTGTAAAATATGACATGGTATTAGTGTGGTATACTTGCAGTCCAGGTGTATAATATGACATGGTATTAGTGTGGTATACTTGTAGTCCAGGTGTAAAATATAACATGGTATTAGTGTGTTATACTTGTAGTCCAGGTCATTAATATGACATGGTATTAGTGTGGTATACTTGCAGTCCAGGTGTATGATATGACTAGTATTAGAGTGGTATACTTGCAGTCCAGGTGTATAATTTCACATGGTATTAGTGTGGTATGCTTGCAGTCCAGGTCTAGAATATGACGTGTTATTAATGTGGTATACTTGCAGTCCAGTTGTATAATATGACATGGTATTAGTGTGGTATACTTGCACTCCAGGCGTAAAATATCACATGGTATTAGTGTGGTATACTTGTAGTCCAGGTGTATAATATGACATGGTATTAGTGTGGTATACTTGTAGTCCAGGTGTATAATATGACATGGTATTAGTGTGGTATACTTGTAGTCCAGGTGATTAATATGACATGGTATTAGTGTGGTATACTTGCATTCCAGGTGTATAATATGACATGGTATTAGTGTGGTATACTTGTAGTCCAGGTGTATAATATCACATGGTATTAGTGTGGTATACTTGTAGTCCTGTTGTATAATATGACATGGTATTAGTATGGTATACTTGTAGTCCAGGTGATTAATATGACATGGTATTAGTATGGCAAACTTCCGGTTCAGACTTGTAATATCACATGGTATTAGTGTGGTATACTTGTAGTCCAGGTGTATAATAACACATGGTATTAGTTTGGTATACTTGTAGACCAGGCGTATAATATCACATAGTATTAGTGTGGTATACTTGCAGTCCAGGTGATTAATATGACATGGTATTAGTGTGTCATACTTGCAGTCCAGGGATATATACTATCACATGGTATTAGTGTGGTATACTTGTAGGCCAGGTGTAAAACATGACATGGTATTAGTGTGGTATACTTGTAGTCCAGGTCATTAATATGACATGGTATTAATGTGGTATACTTGCTGTCCAGGTTTATAATATGACAAGGTATTAGTTTGTTATACTGGCAGTCCAGGCGTATAATATGACATGGTATTAGAGTGGTATACTTGCAGTCCAGGTGTATAATATGACAAGGTATTAGTTTGTGATACTGGCAGTCCAGGCGTATAATATGACATGGTATTAGAGTGGTATACTTGCAGTCCAGGTGTATAATATCACATGGTATTAGTGTGGTATACTTGCAGTCCAGGTGTAAAATATGACATGGTATTAGTGTGGTATACTTGTATTCGAGGTCTAGAATATGACGTGGTATTAATGTGGTATACTTGCAGTCCAGTTGTATAATATGACATGGTATTAGTGTGGTATACTTGTAGTCCAGGCGTAAAATATCACATGGTATTAGTGTGGTATACTTGTAGTCCAGGTGTATAATATGACATGGTATTAGTGTGGTATACTTGTAGTCCAGGTGTATAACATGACATGGTATTAGTGTGGTATACTTGTAGTCCAGGTGATTAATATCACATGGTATTAGTGTGGTATACTTGCATTCCAGGTGTATAATATGACATGGTATTAGTGTGGTATACTTGTAGTCCAGGTGATTAATATCACATGGTATTAGTGTGGTATACTTGTAGTCCTGTTGTATAATATGACATGGTATTAGTATGGTATATGTGCAGTCCAGTCGTATAATATAACATGGTATTAGTGTGGTATACTTGTAGTCCAGGTGTATAATATGACATGGTATTAGTGTGGTATACTTGTAGTCCAGGTGTAAAATATGACATGGTATTAGTGTGGTATACTTGCAGTCCAGGTGTATAATATGACATGGTATTAGTGTGGTATACTTGTAGTCCAGGTGTAAAATATAACATGGTATTAGTGTGGTATACTTGTAGTCCAGGTCATTAATATGACATGGTATTAGTGTGGTATACTGGCAGTCCAGGTGTATGATATGACTAGTATTAGAGTGGTATACTTGCAGTCCAGGTGTATAATTTCACATGGTATTAGTGTGGTATGCTTGCAGTCCAGGTCTAGAATATGACGTGTTATTAATGTGGTATACTTGTAGTCCAGTTGTATAATACGACATGGTATTAGTGTGGTATACTTGCACTCCAGGCGTAAAATATCACATGGTATTAGTGTGGTATACTTGTAGTCCAGGTCTAGAATATGACGTGGTATTAATGTGGTATACTTGCAGTCCAGTTTTATAATATGACATGGTATTAGTGTAGTATACTTGTAGTCCAGGTGATTAATATCACATGGTATTAGTGTGGTATACTTGCATTCCAGGTGTATAATATGACATGGTATTAGTGTGGTATACTTACAGTCCAGGTGTATAATATGACATGTTATTAGTGTGTTATACTTCCAGTTCAGGCTTATAATATGAAATGGTATTAGTGTGGTATACTTGTAGTCCAGGTGTATAATAACACATGGTATTAGTTTGGTATACTTGTTGTTTCAAGACGTGTTCGTGTTGGTGGGGAAATAGTTATACGTCTTTAATCAAACAATCACTTCTCTAAGTATCTAATTACAACTGCGTAAGCTAATATTGTAACATCTCCCCTTTTATAATGTTTGAAATACAGGGCTGGGATGATATAGAAAGATTTTAAAGATTTAAAAAATAAATGACCAAACAAAATGGCTGACTAAACTACGAAATGATTATATGGATATTAAAGTTCAACTGTAACAAAATCAATGTCCTATAAATGTTTGGTAGTCAAGTAAACCGATCAGGTTTCTTAACCACTCTCTGACTTCTTCGCAGTATAGGTGGATTGACCGCGGGTTCTGACGCAGGTAGAACTTGAGGTGTCCTTGCACTGGCTGCCTCTGGTGATGCTTGTGTGTCACTAGCTGGTTCTTTCGGTGCTTCGTCGACGGGCTTTAAAAGCTGTCTGTTTCGGCGAAGTAACTCTCCGTTCGACTCAACTAGGTATGACCTGTCTGAGAGTTTCTCTTTACAGTTCCCTACTTCCCAGGGCTTGCCTCTCTGGTTTGGCGCTACTCTTACCTCTTGGCCTATTTCTAGGTCTGGTAGGACCTTTACATGTCTGTCGTAGTGACTTTTGGCTTTCTGGCGCTTAAGGTGGATTTTGGTTGTCACACCTTCCGCTACTTTGGGATACAGAAGGTTAGTTGCTATGGGGACTAGTGTCTTTGTTCTCCTAGACATCAAGCGCTGTACTGGGCTGCTCTGCATTCCTTGAGTGGGGGTATTCCGATAATCTAGCAAGGCTAACCACGGATCTTTACGGTCTTGCATGGCTTTCTTGAGCAGGCTCTTGGCTACTTTCACTGCTGATTCCGCCTTTCCATTTGACTTTGGGTGGTATGGCGATGAGGTGACATGTTTGAACTCCCAGTCTCTTGCGAATTCAGCAAACTCGTTGCTGACGTATTGAGGCCCGTTGTCGGATACCAGCACATCGGGTATCCCATGTCGACTGAACTGTTCCTTCAGAAACTTGGTAATGGATGCTGAGGTTGTATCTTTCAGGGGACTTATTTCTATGTAGTCTGAGTAGTAATCTACCAAGACTATATAGTCTCTGTTCTGCAGCGTGAAAAGATCTGTGCCTAGTCTGCTCCAAGGTCTGTCGGGTATTTCGTGCGACTGCATTGGCATGCTGGGGTTACTTGGTTGATATTCTGAGCACACATGACAAGCCTTTACTGCATTTTCGATGTCGTGGTTCATTGCTGGCCAGTAAACGCGATCTCGTGCTTTCCTTGCACACGCCTCGATTCCTTGATGACTTGAGTGTAACCTCGCGACTACTTCAGATCTGAGGGCTCGAGGTATGATGATGCGTTGATTCTTGAATAAGATGCCGTTGTGGAGTGTCAGTTCCTCTCGGAAATGCCAGTAGTCTCTGATAGCTACTGGTACTTTGTCACGTACGTCAGGCCATCCTATTAGTATAGTATTCTTAAGTGACTGCATTGTAGGGTCTTGCTCTGTGGCTTTTTGTAGTTGCGCTAACCTTTCACTTGTGACCTTTACATTGTCGAGGGGGTTGATTCCTTCTAGTTCTAGCGCAAACACTTGGAACTCGTCTCCAGGTTCTCCTTGGTCTGCGAGGAAGGCTCGTGAGAGGTGATCTGCCACGTACATTTGTTGTCCTGGCTTGTAAGTTACGTTCAGGTTGTATCGCTGTAGGCGTAATATCATCCTCTGTAACCTGCTGGGTGCTGCTAACAAGGATTTCTTGAAAATCGCTTGCAAAGGTTTGTGGTCTGATTCTACTGTTATCAGCTCTCTCCGTGTGATGTACTGGCTGAACTTTGCACAAGCGAAGACGATTGCAAGACATTCTTTTTCGATTTGTGCGTAGCGTTGCTCAACTGGTGTGAGAGTTCGGGATGCAAACGCTACTGGTTGGCCGTTTTGAAGCAAGGTTGCTCCGAGGCCTTTCTCACTAGCATCACATTGGATAGTGACTTCTTCGCTCATGTCATAGTACTTGAGTACTGGATGCGCAATCACGAGTTGTTTAACTTCTGAGAAGGCTTTGTCGTGCTGGCGTGACCACACAAATCTTGCATTCTTTGTGGTTAGTTCACGAAGAGGCAGTGCGACTTCTGATAGTCGAGGGAGAAACTTGGAGAGATAATTTACAAAGCCTAGTAGGCTGAGTGTCTCTTGCTTGTTGGTAGGCTTTGGCATTTCGGTCACTGCTTTGACCTTATCTGGATCTGGCTTGAGTCCGGTGGATGACAAGATGTGTCCCATGAACTTCACTTCTTTTCTCCGCATGATGAGCTTCTTGCTGTTCAGCTTTAAGTTGATCTGTCTTGCTCTCTTGAGCAGACGTAGCAGATTTTCGTCATGGTTTTTGTTGGCTTCTGCTAATGTGTCACCGTAACCGACCACTAACATATCGTCGCGGAGCACTTCCACGCCTTCTAGGTCTCCCAGTCGCTCGTGTAGGGTGCTTTCGAATTCCTCTGGGGCTGAGCTGACGCCAAAAGGCATGCGTAGATATCTGTAACGGCCAAATGGGGTCCAAAAGGTTGTAAGCTTACTGCTAGCTTCGTCCAAACCGATTGGTAGAACCCATCCTTTGCGTCTAACGTTGTGAAGACTTTGGCCTTGCCGAGTCTGGGTAGCATCTCGTCCATCGTAGGCATTTGGTATTTGGGTCGTTTGATCGCTTTGTTTAGATCTTTGGGATCCAAACAGATTCGTATCTTTCCAGGTTTGGCTACAACGACCATGCTGCTGATCCATTCGGTGGGTTCTGTCTCTTTGACGATGATTTTCCTTTTCTCGAGTTCGGCTAACTTTGTTTTGACTTCCTGGCGAAGCGTAACTGCGATTCTTCTAGGCGCGTGTTGAACTGGCGTGACATCTGGGTCAACTGCGATTGTAGCGTTACCAATGTTTCCCAATCCTTCGAAGACGTCTCGAAAATCTTTTAAGATACTTTCTTTAGTTAGGGGCAGAGTTCCGGTTTCTTGAACCGCGTGGACTTGATGATCGATGTTTAACTTGATTAGATCTAATTGTTGGCATGTTTCGGCTGATAAAATTGGTTTGTGGTTTCCGTTGACAACCTGAAATTTGAAGCAATGTTTTTCGTTGACCTTAAGTGTCACTTCACCTAATGTTTCCATGACTGATCCATCAAACAATCGTAGTTTGACATTGCTTTGCTTGAGCGTCGGATTACCGTCTTGGTTGATGATTGCTACATCCTTGTGGCTGATTACGTTACAGGTCGCTCCTGTGTCTAGTTGGCAGTCCAAATCCGTTTTATAACTGGAATTGGTGTTCATAAACTCAAGCTTTGCAAAAAGCTGCTTGCCCTTCGTTTTCACCGAACCAACTTCTTCAATCTTCAACGTGAATTCGTCGGATGAGTATTCTCCTTCTTCTGATTCTCCTGATTCAGCTGTCATCGTTTTGACATTGCTTGACCTCGATTTACACACAGACGCGAAATGGTTTTGTTTCTTGCACGTTTTGCATTCACGGCCATAGGCGGGGCAGTCTTCTAACTTGTGTTTCTGAGAACCACCACAGCGGTAGCACTTGTAACTGCTCGTTCGTCGACTTGTAGTTCGTTTACTGTCCTCGCTTGGCGTTCTGTGGGAACGTCTGTTGTTGTACTTGTCACTTGGCTTGCTTGGAGATTTAGGCTTCCGTTCTCGTATTTCATTGATTTCTTCGTTATTTGTCTTATCCACTAGACTCATGGCTTTTAACTGACTGCTAGCTAATTCACTTGAGCGGCAAATGTTGAGGGCTTGTTGAGATCTAGACTGTCCTCTTTTAAAAGACGTAGTTTTGTTGCGTGTTCTCGTATACCAAGAACGAGTCGATCCCTGATAAGCTCTTCCGTTAACGGACCAAACTGACATGATGAAGCGCATTTTCTAAGGCGATTTACGTAGCCATCTACGGTTTCTTCTGGGCCTTGAGTACAGCTGTTGAACAGATATCGTTCGTACACCACGTTGCGCTTTGGTTTGAAGTAGGCTTCTAGCGCGTTTAAGCATGTGTTTACGTCGTTCTTTTCTTCGTCACTTAACTTGAGATTAAGGAATATTTGCAGACATTCCTTCCCCATTACAGAGCGAAACGTTGCTAGTCGTATCTTTGGGTCTTGCTGGTACAGTCCGGTTGCGACTTCGTAGTCCTCCCACTGTTGTTTAAAGAAGTCCCAATTGTTTACTTGATCTCCTTTGGTATTCATCGGCGTTGGTACCGGAAAATGCGACGTGAATATTGGTCCTCGTGGACCGCTGCTGGTCGAAGCTTCCTCCTTACTTGACATATTACTTCTTCAATGCCTCGGCAGTAGGAACTTGACGGTTTTTTTCAGCTACTTTGGAAGCGTTATTTCCAATTTATTTCTGACACCATGTTTCAAGACGTGTTCGTGTTGGTGGGGAAATAGTTATGCGTATTTAATCAAACAATCACTTCTCTAAGTACCTAATTACAACTGCGTAAGCTAATATTGTAACAATAGGGTTGTCCCAAGGAGTAAAAAAGTGTTAGTGCTAGATTGGACTTTTGCGCGTTTATCCGTGTGCATTTTTTCGCCTTTGTTTTCAGACTTTAAATATGTGCATAATTTAGACTAAGTTAAGTTCATTCAAGCTCAGTAATTTTTCAGTTCAACGTCGACCGTCTTAAGTTACACATCGTTTTGTAAGTATTCTTTCCTATTTCTTTTGCTTTCCGTTTGCTTCAATCGTTTTCTGTCTTATCGGTAAATTGTAATCTGTCCTTTATTATTTAGGAACTCTCTAACGCAAGTAAATAAAACGAAATGAAGAGTAAAACGGGTGTATTTTTGACCGCTATACGGCACCAATAAAAAGGAACTAGAGTGGTGGATATCTACCCTGCCCTATGCGCGCCGGCAAATTGACTATGGACCACCCGATATCATTTTGTCCAAACATCACCAAACTCAAGGCCTTTGGTCTCCCGAAGAGAGATGCCTTCATATCAATGTCCCTGAACTGTACGTTAGCTATCCAATTTGGTTTAAGAGCTTTGCTCAACTAAGAACACGGCCAACACATCCGGATCATGTCCGAAAACACTACTGCAGTAATTCACATTAATTCCACGGGGGAAATCAAGTCAGCGCAATACAAAAGCGTTACGCCTGCCATTTGGTCGTGGGCCATTGAGCGACATCTGTGGTTATCATTAGCTCACACTCCAGGGGTTGACAATGAACTATAGCAGACCATTTGTTTAGACAATTCAACAGTGATGTAGAATGGCTACTTAGCCCACCCATTTTTGATCACTTGACCAGAAGATTTGGCCTCCCAGACATTGATCTATTTGCTATTCTCACTGCATAATTAATGAAGTCATCGCTAAAGGTTATGTAACCCCCAGATTCCGACGAGATCATGCTTATAATCTATAGCCATGATCCTTTGCGTCTCTGTCATATAAATATACGCTCCCGATCTAGAGCGTGGTCACTTCAACAGATCAGACTCCGTGGAAGGATACATTTTTGGACCCACCCACCTCCCCTGGTGGCGGTGACATACCACGCCACTTGTACCTTCATTACACATTTATTACCTCAGTTGTCGCGGATTTTTCTCCCATAACTCAACCATCTGCGATGAGGTAATGAGTATGCAGTGAAGATATAGAACTAGCAAACTCAATCACCAAGTGAGTGTTTACGAAGCTTGGAAACCAGGCACCAGTGCGAGGATTTGACTGAGTTGACGCTCAATAATGAAAACACGGTAGACTACGAATAAAGCAAAATATCCTATCCAGAGTAGCTCATAAACAATTTTTGTACTTATTTTCCTCATAAGTACGAAAGCCGAGAGAGGTACGAAACCTCGTAGCATAAGTATTACGGAATGTTTTGTTTTGCTGTCCTCGGAGTGATTTAGCAGGGCACATATGAATAAGCGAAGAACGGGTTCGTCAGAATAGACCAGTTTCGAATTCCAAATTACCGCTGTGTTTCTTGATTACAAACTCATTTGCACAGGGTTAGCCTCGAGTTTGTGCAGAATATTCACGTGTTCAATTCAAGGTCCGTCGAGTTTCAAAGTGTTTGTATTGTTGAAATTGTGCATTCTTTACTTTACTGTTGGTATTTATGAATATTTAAACACTGATACGAGGCTAACCCTGTGTAAATGAGCCTGTAATCAAGGAACACAGCGGTAATTTGGAATTCGAAACTGGTCTATAAGCCTTTTCATAGTTTAAGAATCGATTCCACTGCGCATGCGATTTTATCCCGAATTTCTCACCTTCTTTTGTCTAAACCTTCTTTTGTTCTTAATTAAACAAAAGAAGGTGAGAAATTCGGGATAAAATCGCATGCGCAGTGGAATCGATTCTTAAACTATGAAAAGGCTTATTGAGTTCAAGCTCCATTTCAAGAGCAAGAGCCATTTCAAAACTGATTTTATGGTCGGATACGTTTCTAGAACAATTCTATTTCATTTATGCATCAATACCCTTTGCATCATAAAATGCATGAAAATCACCTTTGCCCTTTGCAGACGTTTTAAAATTTAATTATCGGGAAAAGCTCACGTAAATGAGATAAATAAGAAAGCATCCAAAAGGCTATATTTTTTAAATTCGACTTTAAAGACATGAAGTTCTCTTAAAACATCTGTTTATTTTATATCACCTGCATAACGTCGGTTTTAGATCATGCCATACTTATTATTCTATGCCAATTTAACTTAGACAATGACCTAGAGCGTGTCCACAAGAAATCACAAATTATCATATGTTCAAACCTAGATATTGGCGTTCAGATGTTGTTGATGGCGTATACCCCACGAGGGGTGTACAGGCTTAGGAGGAAACCTAGATATAATAACGCACTTGGTAAATTGAATATACGCCCATCTCTAGCTGATCATCATCAAGTATTATATAAACATTATTCAATAATATTAGAACGGATAAAGATCCTATTCTGCATAAATGAATGCCTCCAATAAATCCAATATATCCAAGTAAAATTTCTAGACGTCCTCTTATTTATATTGTACCTTCTGGTAAAAGCAATGGATTTATAAACAATTAAATTATACAGTCTTGTATTCGTCTAAATATTATCTAGATACTTGTATATATATAAACACATATATATCTCGTTTTAGATTTTCGAAAAGACATGCGTCGATGGCCGGCGCTAAGCGAGCGTGTCCGTAGACTCATTTGCATAAACCCAAGATGTTTGGTAACACGTAAAATACCAAAATCCAATCAAGTTTTAAAAGGACGGGTCACCACACAATGATGTTCTCTGTAATCTGATATATTAAATCAATTAAGTATCTAAAGTCCCTTAGCGTTTTTCTTCTTGGACCAGCTATGATCGGGTATATGTTTTTAGAACAAATCTATTTTATTTGCGCATCAGTACCCTTTGCATCACGAGATGTCGGGTATTGATGCATAAATGAAATAGAATTGTTCTATAAACGTATCCGACCACAACTGGACTTAGAAGACACACCCTAAGATATAAGAACATCAACACGCAAACGATGTCCTTTCTAAGAAGACAACAGCTTAGCACATTTTATTTCTTTTGTTGGGCTTGTCAGCCAACATTATTCCTATGGTGGTGATATGGATTGCTGTAGACGACATTCTTGCTGGCACTCTTTGGTCAACGACTGTCTTACTCATAGCCTTCTCGATTACTGATATCCTCGTCAAGGTAGTGAGCCCAGCGATCATCAATAGGATATCATTCCATTTATCCTTTGCTCTTCTCACTATATTATCACTGGCATCGATACTGCTGTTAGTGATGATCGATGATGTAAGAGTGCGAATCGCGGGAGTAACTGTATTTGGATTGGCTAACGGATTCGCGATAATAACGATTGTGACACTGTTTGCACACTACGAGACAGCTGATCTTCTTGGTAATGCCTTTCAAAATGGAATCAATTCATCAGTATTCTTGGCATCGCTTGGCTATACAGGTTAGTCTAGATCAATCCTCGGTTCAAGAATTACTTAATATATGTTTTACTGGTCTCTTGGTAGATTATAAGATATAAGATAGATATAAGGGATAGATCAAGGGAGGCAGCATGGTCGAGTGGTCATATCGTCGGTCTCACAATTCGGTAGCTCTGAGTTCAAGACCCACTAGCTGAGATTTGCGATTTCTGATTTTCTCATTTCTGAGTTCAAATTTGTCTCCATGCCAGTTGGGATTCTTTAAGAAAACAATTTATATTTCTTTGATGAAATAGTAAATAGTTAATTAGTTGTATAAACTTAAATCAAGTTATTTTGATTTTTTAAGATTGTGAATAATATTTCATGTGTGACGCTGTTCAGACCGGTACTGTTTTTTACTAAGTATTGCGCCTTCCTTCCCAGGGAAACTAAGAGAAACACAGAAGTAATATTCTAATGACAGCATTTATTATGAAAACGAACCTTAACGATAAACGATAAACTTAAATAAAACGCTAAACTAGAAACTTATCATACTAACTTATTATACTTGATTCAGAGTTCTGGTTCGATGCTCAATGTTCAATGTCCAACTGCTCACCCAAACCTTTGCTTTCGTTAAACTTCCACCAACAATTTCTCCCGGGGGGGGGGGGGTACTACCACCCCAACTTGGGTAGGGGTGTGCCGCCAGGACCTCAAAACCCTGACCCTATCCCAGACCTAAAATTTTGATTTTACATACCCAACCCCAGACTAAAACTAAGAATTGTACACCCTATCCAAGACTAAAAGACGGAAAATACGGTTTTACAATCGATTGCAATCAACATTTACTAACATTTTTATCGTTTTTGTGTCGGCAGAAAGCGTAGCCTATGCGCCAGACAAAAACGACCAAATCGTTAACCCTATCCCAGACAAAATGCCAAAACATGATACCATATGCCGAAAAACCATACCCTATAGGGAGGCACATACCCGTATAGCAAAGATATGGGTGTGCCCCCCCCCCCCCCGCAATTTCTTCTGTATCTGTTAACCCACTATCCTGTAATCGAATAGTTGACGAGGTTCCTCATATCCTGCTCTTGCTCCTCACAGCTCTTGTACGATCTTTCGTTGAACAGAACAACTGACTCCAAAACAACTGAACTTGCTTACGAAATATTGTTCCATATTTAATGAAACTCCAACAATAGAAAGATTTAAGAGCGGCTGTCCGTAAAAATCAGACATTACGTGGCAACAGTCAAAAAATCGATTTTGTTCATACTTTGAAGTTAGATACCCTATCTTATAACAATAATCCCTGTGCACTTGGTTTTGAAAAATTCTTTTTGGTTCGGGAGAAATTTGAATTTTTATGCAGATAGGCAAATATGCTAATTTGACGACTCTGAAATTGAGATAAATCACCGATCTCGTGTACGAAATACAATCAATACTTGACCTTTCTAACCTAATAAACTTGGTATCTCTATATGCCTCACAATGATTTTCAGACATGTAGCTGTAACGAAGAATTTCTGGAAGGATTATTTGCAAGACACAGTTTTCTGGAGCTTAAAAGTACCCTCAAAACAAGTGAGAATTTTACCATGGCCGATACAAGGGAAAAGCGAGATTTTCACTGTATGTGATGTCAAGATGATATTGTTCAAGATTGTGAAAACAAATTCTTAGGTAAATGTGTTTTTAAGTTTCTACGACCAATCAAATATGCCTAAATACGTTGTTTCAGAAAGGATCGTTTTTGTATAAATTAGCAAGTAAATGACTGCCAAAATTAAAATAATATTTTTCAAACCTCTTATAAGCCGTTTGAGACATCAATACTTAGCAAATTTGAGCGATTTTTCTGAAGAAAGAGCAGCATTTACTCCCTACCGCTTCACAAATCATGAATTCTAGGTATAGTGACGGTCATCTACACAAAACCGCGAAAGCGTTGCGTGACCACTGGCGGCCATGACCATTGGGGATAAAGAGTTCTCCTCAAAAACCTTATTTTTTTGCCGGCCCAGCCACTTGAGGACTAAAACTTAAATATCGAAGCCCCTTAAACTATGCTTTCTTTTAAAACAATATCCCCCTCTTGTATGCATAACAAATTTATGTAATATAGGAATGCGAACTTTGCTCTTCTCACGAATGCATCAAAAATAATAGATCGGCTCATGTTGTACGCCCTCGTATTGTGTGTGACCCTTGAGGTAACATTTGTCTAGTTTCAGAGGCAGATCCAGGATATTTTTGAAGGGGGTCCAAAAAGTATTTGGGATTTCCCGTTATTAACTACATTTGTGCGTCTTCCTCCTTATGTTTTAGTATCTAAAAGTATAACATTCGTGTTAGCGGCAGCTCCTGGCCGTTCAAATCTATGCAAGGCTCTGATGACGTATTCCAGAGTTAATAGAGGGACTCCCCTCTATTAACTCTACGTATTCCTATGAAAAATGGAGGGTCCTGAAGGGGGTTCCTAATCCAAACTGACCATGACCTTACGAATGCAACTCACATACGGTCTTGTGTTTCTCTACCAAAAAGCGAGGGGAGTAGGTAGCAACAGCACTTTTTGTCGCTTTTTTTGTATTTTCCGAATCCTTTTTCTCAATACAAGTCTGTAATTTCTCCGTAGAAACACTGGAAAATCTCTGTTGTTTCGCTTCGAGCTCCATTTGTTCTGAAAATTCAAGCAAAAATATCTGCTCCCGCTCTGCTGTTTTTGATTGGTGCAAAATATCACGCCATCAGCGATTTTCACGTTCTGATCACGTGCACTTGTTTATTTTCACGATTATTGTTACGTGCAAATTATTTCCCGACCGGGAAATAAGTAACTTATTTCACGGTCGCGATACATTTAGATTTAACTAGTGTCACGTGGTTATCTTTCAACCAATGGGAGTGTTCGTTATATCTGAAAATTTCGTAGCTATATAACAATCCTATCATATTAAGAGACTTTCAGCCCGTGGAAAAATTGTTATTCTATGTGTACTTCTCCGCTTGGTGATCTTATAAGGCTACATGATATGGACTATTATGACCATAAAAGAATTTCCCTTTAGACTGAAACTAAAACGGATTCTAGCGCTGCCTAGCGTTTCTGAGCTGTTAGTATGATCTGATTGGGTGACCCGAGTCTGACGTCAGTGATAATTTATTCCGGTAAATTTACTAAATCAATAATTTACTAAATTATAAATGTTCTATTCTTGTATGACAACCTTCTTGCAAGTAGGTGTAAAGCTGTTATTTTAATCTTTGTTTTCTTCTTTAACAGCTGAAATTGGTTTTTCTATATCAAGTAGTCTATCAATGTCTTTGTTTTCTGACCGTAGTTTTTCGTTTTCTTCCTTGATAGCTAGATATTGCTTTTAAATTTCAAGTAGTCTATCAATGTCTTGACCAGAAAGCAAAGTTTCAGTTGCTTGTTGAAGATCTTGATGGTTGTTTACTTCGACGCCATGATGAAAATCTGGGTTTTCGCCGGGGGTTTTCGATGGTTTGTTCTTTTGACGTCTCTGACTCAAGTCGTTTTTTCTTTTTCTGTGATTTGTCTACAACACGATGTCCGGTTATCTCTCTTTTTTTATGTGTTTGTTTTGTTCACGGAAAGATGGCTGGTAAATGATTGCGACTCAACTTTTCCCCTCCTTCGCAATGTGCAGAGCAAACCCTAGTAGCTTGAGATTCGATCTCTAGTGTTTCGTTTCAAAATGCGCTTGTAAATTTTTCTTTGCTCTTCATCCTACACAATTCTAGTATTATGTAATTCTGGAGCATTTCTGAAGCTAAGACATCAAGGAAGACAACAGTTGGATTTATGCGGCATAATTCACACTATCACATGGAATTTTAAGTCGCGATGGACGCCATTACTAGCATTTCTGTACTTCCAAACAATCTATGCATGCTTTGCGGTCCGAACTCGAACCCAGTACCCTGCTTAATATATATGATCTCATTGATATTTATATCCCTAGATGTACTCTTATATTTATAAATTAGACAACAGAAAGTATATTTTTAGTTCTTCATATTTTTAGTTCTTCATATTTTTAGTTCTTCATATTTTTAGTTCTTCATATTTTTAGTTCTTCATATTTTTAGTTCTTCATATTTTTAGTTCTTCATATTTTTAGTTCTTCATATTTTTAGTTCTTCATATTTTTAGTTCTTTATAAGATGAACCGTGCAGCCCATGGGGAAATAGTTCATAGGTTTTTGTTATGTCTGCCTAGAACAGGTTTCGTCGGATGCCGAGCCCAAACAACCCAAATTTCTCTGAATTCAAGAGTTTCGGATCAATTAAATAACTCAAGCTGAGGCCCCGTCCACACTATTCTGGATAAATTTGAATCCGCAACTTTCACACCGAAACCGAAAAAAATATTTCCGTCCACACATGAAAACGGATAAAATGTTTCGCGTCCACACTAGTCCGATCAGAGGCGGCAAAAACGCTTCATTCGAAGCTGAAATTGAACCTACGGTGAATTTTTAGCCTTCCCGCTATGTTCCCATGACAATCATGACGTCATCGTATCCGAAAAATTTCGGATACAAAATGTTCTCCGTTCACACTAATACGGCTGGCCGGCGATTTCAAATTGTTCCATTCTGGAGACCTTATTCGAAAAAAATCGTTTTCGGTGAAGAATTGTTACGCATTAGTGTGGACGGTAAGCCTAACCGAATAAAAAAAAATTCGGGTTCAAATTTATCCGGCATAGTGTGGACGCTACCTGAATTTTATGTATGATTTAGGTTGACATTCGAAGGTATTATGGCTGGAATTTCAGATAAATCCGAACACCGGGTGCACATGAAAATCCGCTTTGCAAACTAAGGATGAAATGTAAATATTTGAGAACCCGAAAAAACGTTTCCTGTTCACTTATTAGAACGCGTTCCCCTATTTATATTTTAGCTGAAAATAATCATTAATCTTTCCTTTACCATATTCAAAAAGCAGCTTGTCTCTAGTTTGCTTCATTTTTATATACGAGCGCCTTTCTCAGACCTACCATTTTCACCTCGGATTTAGGCTGAATTGAGGGCGCCGACGGCCAAAACCGATTTTCACGATTGTCCTAAAATAAAAGTGAAATTATTCAAAATTAAACGTTCTTTGGGTGGTATTGCACATCTTTGGACCAAATATGAACAAAATCGATTTTTTCAACGCGGCACACCGATTTTCGATTATGTTTGATTTTTACAGACATTGCTTCTTAAATAATACTACTACTACTACTTTAATTTCCATTTCGATTGTTAAAAACATGTACATAAATTAATATCATTTGTGATAAGATTTGTGTAATAATGTAATAACTTAAATGTTATCATATCAAACAATTGTTGTCGTTCGCGGGCTTCCTGTGGTGACAAACCACGGTCCCCTCCCCTACGCATTTCCAGTCCTTTTTCGGCCAAAACCAAGATGGCTGACTAGTTAGTGATGTTTTCACTCGATTTACTGTAAATTTGAGCAGTTTTGAGCAAGAAATTCGCCTATTTAGTAAAGAAAATTATATTCCAATTTCCAAATATGGTAAGTACATTCCTTATATGGTAAAAGAAACGGCTCGAGTGGAAGGACAACTTTTCTATGTGGAAAGTTTGATATGAAATATCTAAAAAAAATGAAAATTTGAGTCTATTTTGAGTTTAAGAAAAACTACAAAATTGGGTTATAATAATAATAATAATAATAATAATGATTAATATTAAGGATAAAAATGATAAGTTTTAAACAGAGTGCATGTCAGCAAAAATCAAACATCAGGTGGCAAGGGTCGAGAAATGGATTTTGCTAATATTTTATACATATTAGGCCTTACTGTAAGTAAAGCCACTGTGTAGTTTGTTTGGTAAAATATACCACTTTAATAGTTTTGGAGAAAATCTAACTTGCTAATTTTCGGCCGATAATTTACATCAACTTGCATCAGCTTATCGCGACCAAACAAAACCATCTGAAATGTAATCAGACTAAATGGTAAATAATTGGGATATTTAAAGAAACAATTGGTAGAGTTTTAGAAATTTCAGTTTCGGTCTTTACTTAATGGGGTATAAATAATCAGAAGTTTTTCCATGTGCGACGAAAGATTTTCACAGGCACTGCCCTCAAGTGGTTCCAGTCGTACCGATCTGGCAAAAAAACGTGTCTGTACAAACGGGAACTTCTCGCAGGACTTTGAATTATCTCAGGGGGTACCACAAGGGTCAAGTCTAGGACCTATGCTCTTAACGTTGTATGCAAGCAAGCTATTCGAAGTTGTAAAGTCTAACCTTCCTGACATACATGCATACAGTCAATTTCAAAAACGTTGTCGTCGACCGGCTCAAGCTTACGCGACTGGACCGAAAGAAATATGGGTAAAATTCACTGAAGCGGTTAAATATTCGTTCTGAATTAATTGTTCCCGCTAGTAATAAGATAATAATGGCGAGAAAAAATCCGTCAAATGCATGTCTTCGGGTTTAGGGAAAGAAAAATAAAGTAGGTATGATTCATTTAAGCCAGATGTTGGGGTGGCTGAGGTAGATGCTATTACTGCGTTACAAGATTGTATCAGTGACATAAGGAAATGGATGATAAAGGATAAATTACAATTGAAAGATGCTAAGACAGAGCTTTTAATTATTGGTACGTCCGCGCAGTTGAATAAAGTCAGCTTAAAAGAAATACAGATAGGCTCCACAAAAGTATCTGCTGTAGCGTCAAATAGGAATCTGGGGGCCTGGTTTGATTCAAACATTAGTATGATCACACACACAATTAAAATTTGTCAGTCAGTATACTACCATCTACATAACATCAGGAGAATTAGAAAGTACTTACCATATGAAAATAGGAAGGCGATTGTTCAAGCGACCATAATGTGGCGCGTAGACTACTGTAATAGTCTATTGCATGGCGTCCCTGCTGTCCATTTAACTAAGCTACAGCGCCTGCAGAATGCAGCAGCTCGCCTTGTTTGCAATGTATCGAAATATGACCACATTACTCCGGTGTTGTATATGAGTAGAGTTGTTTGTTGGTTCTCTCCTGTGTTTCGAGGGTTTTCCGGGTTCTTCTGTTTTCCTCCCTCCGCAAAAACCAACTCCTAAATACCAATTCGAGCACGGAATGAGGGCCACAGGTTTAAGTGCTCGTGAAAAAAGGACGTTTTATGGTACTGCTCCACTTTATCTCAAAGATTTAATAAGTATCAGGGAACCCTCCAGATATAATTTACAATCAAATCATTGCATGTTACTAATAGATAATAGTAGAAAATCAAAGAAAACTTTAGGTGACAGAGCTTTTACCAATGTAGCCCAGAAGGGTATGGAATAGGCTGCCTTGGGGATATTATTTCGCGTTCCACCACAGTCAGTAGGTTGCTAAAAGGAAGTGGGGTCATCGGACTACAAAAAAATATGCTTCTGATTAATGGAATAATTTACAATAGTTTAAAATTAAAACAGCCCAAGTGTATACTTTTTAAGCAAGGTTTACGTCCCGACTACAATTTGTAATAGACCATTTTTGAGTTCGAAATTACCGTTTCTTGATTACAGACTCATTTACTCAGGTTTATACTCATATTAGTGTCTAAATATTCACAAATACCAACAGTAAAGTAAAGAATGCACAACCTCAACAATACAAACACTTTGAAATTCCATGGACCTTATGGCCTTCATTGTTCATATTTTCAGGACTGACCACTTGGTTCTGTGTGGCGCCTCGTATTGCCATCGCAGTTTGCATACCTATTTGCTTCATTCCACTTGGTATATACATCCTCCTCGACAAAGAACCATTGAAAGATCACTTACAAGGGACAGCCAAACTTGTACAGTACACAAAACTACCACAAGAAGAATACTCCAATGATAAACAGGACACGACTGCTGATAAACCAAGGAGCGAGACATTTCTAGTTCTCGTGAAATCCTTTCCTATCTTTATCTACACATATTTGTCAAACTTCTGCATTCATTTTTCCATTGCAGCAGTTTTGACAACTCTTACATTCCCCTCCTCGCCATTTCTCCCCCGAGATCACTTCCAGTACTACAGAATGATCAGTGATGCAGGGATTGTGATTGGAGGACTAGGAAGTTTTATCTTGGGCTGCACAGGTCAGGAATGGATGAACAAATTCTTCGGGATTCGTAATACTGGACTTTTAGTTGTCATCAATGTCATTCATATGTTATTTTTCGTCGTGGCCTCGTGGTATCGGTTCCTCCCTAATGTTATCCACGTGTTTGTGCTATGCTTCATCCAAGGTATTACGTTTGGCCTAGCTGTTGTTCAAGCCATGATTTGTGCAACCAATATGTTCTCAAGCCCATATGATAAAGCTACTGCTTTAAGCACACACGAGGTTGGTATTTCTGTTGGGCGAATTATGGCAGCATTTTTAGGCGTTTTCATTGAAAAATATCTACGAGAGCACTGCACATATAACTTGTTACTGGGTGAGTATTGCCTGGCAAGGATTCCATCTTCAGCTGGATGGAGTACTAACTTAATCTGTAAAAAACAAGGTTTGCACTGAAAAGTGCAAAGTGTACCAACCAGACAGCTCCGATCATCCTCAAAGAATCTACTCGTGGTACCAAAATGTAACCTGAAATCGTATGGTAAACGCACGTTTAAATCATGTGCACCTAAGCTCTGGAATGATCTTCCCTAGAATTTTAAAGCTTTTTCTATTGACACTTTTAAAAATAAAATCAAGCATTGATCTTTAGGGACGCTTTCCCATAATTCTTACAGACTACTTTTATAACCATATATTTTTCATATACTTCTATTGTAAATTTTACTGAATTTTATACTTTCCTACCTTATTCTCTTAGTTGTCAAAGTAGAATCAAAGTAACAGATCATTCTCGTATACTTATTCCTGTTAGTAATTAGTAATAAATGTCAACAACGTTCTTTCCAGCCTCATAAGCCGCTTCTTATCGGAATCCATCCTAATCCTGGACCCAATAAAAACCAAGATAAAGACTCAACAGCTCCTAACCCTGGACCTCACGCAAGATCAAAAGAAAGTAACCAGAATACTCATGGAACACCAAAGAGAAACACTGAACTTTCGATCTTTTATACTAACGCTCGAAGTATTGTTAACAAAATTAGCATACTGAACCTCGAAGTCTCGAACAAGCCCTTCGACATCATAGTGCTAACCGAAACTCACTTGGATAACACCATTGCTGACAGTGAAATTTTCCCTGTAAATTACACAGTTTTCAGGCACGACCGCAAGCATAATGGTCGCTTTGGCGGAGGAGTACTTATCGCAGTTCGAGATCATATTAAAGCTGTATCAAGGGAGATAACATGTTGTGACTCCGAAATGATCTTCATTGACATAATATTTCTTAATAACCACAGGATTACATTAGGAGTTTTTTATAGACCTCCTAATAATGACCCAAAGCCTCTTGAAGATTTACAAGCCGTTCTTAATGATATTTCCGCAACTGACCTCGTACTTGTTGGAGATTTTAATCTACCAGAATTCGATTGGACTAACTCTAGACCTTTAAAAAATTCTGAAAACTACACTTTACTGACAGATATTATACAAGATAATTTTTTCACTCAACTAGTATGTGAACCCACCAGAGACCGAAACGTGCTGGACCTTGTGTTTTCTACATCACCCGATATTATTGATGATTTGCTGGTTGGTGAACCATTTTCCGATCATAACTCCATCACATTCACACTACTCGGATCACCATATGCCCAACGTAAATCACAAAAATATGTCTACTGCTACAAGAAAGCTGACTGGGATTCACTGAGCTCACTTCTTTCTTATATTCCGTGGCACTGTGCTTTTCTGGAGGATAATATTGATTACAACTGGACCTGCTGGAAAGATCTACTGTTCACAGCTGTAGACGAGTGTATTCCGAAACGGAAACCTAAAAAGAAACTCCATGCGCCATGGATATCATAAAGAACTTATAACACTATGTAAAAAGAAGAAGTCACTCTACAAAAGAGCAAAAAGACGTAATGATGAGAATTTGTGGGTAAAGTACCGTAGTTTAAACAACACAGTCAAACGGAAATGCAACTTTGCTCGATGGGCGTATATTAACGATCTAGCACAAGATTTAAAGGAAGACAACCCCAAGCCTTTCTGGAACTTTGTAAAATCTAAACGTAATGGAACAAACGATCTCCTATCGCTGAAAATCGACGACACTATCTTAACTGATGACTACGATATCGCTAGTAGCATGAATGAGTACTTTTCTTCAGTGTTTACTGTGGAAAACCACGATACTTTTCCGTCACTAAACCGCATTGTTGACAAAAAACTGGAAAACATCTATTGTTCTACTAATGAAGTCAAGAAACATCTTCTGAGCGAGCCCCGGCCCGTTCAATCTGGTTTTGCAAGGATTTGAAGGCCTCGCAAATCGACCGCAAGTTCGCATTCTTGTGGTTTGAAGGTGTTGCAAACTTAATAAAGCCCGACAGGGTATCTCAATGAAATATGTTTATTAAATGTCAGCACTTACATATCTTTTTGTGAACCCGATACTACATCCTGCATATAAACCAGCATATAATATTGATTAAACATTGTACTTACAAACGAATAACGAAATGAGTACTCAGTATCTAGAATTACTCCTATTCTGTAAGACTGCCCAGCGAAACATTTATTTCTTCCGTTGAGGGTCTTTCATTTGGGTTATTTGATGTTATTTTTGTCACTAGGTTTTCAAAGGACGCTCTAAAACTTCGGCGAGAGACAGCTAACTGCAGCATTTTACCAAATGAAAAAATATCGCTTGCAATGGTTTCTCTTTGTCCTTGCACAACTTCCGGTGCCAAATAACTTGCATTTTGACTTCTGATACGTTTCTCTCCCTGCTCAATTAGCTTACTTTTACCGAAGTCAATTAAAATTGGTTGATATGTTTCACCAATGGGCTGGAGAAGAACATTGTTAGATTTGATATCGTTGTGGAGGTATTCCCTTCCGTGCACATATTGAAGAGCGCGACAAATATCGCGAAACACTTGAACAACTTGAGTCTTCTTCATAAGTTTGTTATAAATGGCTTTCTCCAGAGTTAGGTTTTCCCTCTCGGTTCCGTGAAATTGCAGTACCAGGCAATAAGGCTCTTTGACCGAGCAAATTCCCAAAAGAAGAGGCAAATTGGGATGATCCCCAAGTGCATGTAGTACTTTGGCCTCATGCAGCACTTCCTTTCTGCACCGCTCTTTTTCTGTTAAAGAATGGTTTCGCTTTTTCATTTCTTTTACTGCCACTTTTATGTTGCGATAATGAGCAAGATAACAGGTTCCAAAACTTCCACTTCCTACAGGGATATCTGAACATTTCGAGATCAATCGATAATCAACTTCTCTTACTGGTATTGTCACCGAAATATTGTCCTTCCTAAGGCGTTTATTATACGAAGGGCAATGCTGTCGCGCTAAGTATATACAACCTGAAGGTTTTTGAAAGGCAGCAGATTCAATAGATGAGTTTCCCCCTATTTTTTTTGCCAGCGTCACCATTTGTTTCCCTCTGCTGTAATTTCCAAACTTTGATTCCAAACTCGATCCTTCACTTTTTGCTCTACTTGTACTATCTTTCTTGGAATGTTTATTTGAGCACGTGGTGGCTTGATCTGACGTTTTCGGTCTATCGACCTTCCCTTGTTTATGTTCATTAGCAACATGACTTTCATTAACGTTGGCAATCAATGTGGGTACAGAAATGGGCTTTTCACGACGGTTTGTTAAAGGGCCCTCTTCAAATTCGCCGTCTAATGGACAATCCAATTTGATCCTCTTGTGTCGTCGCTCTTCTCTCTTCTTAAGACGTAATTCTGTATTTATCTTCTTCTGTCTCTCCCTTTTCTGCTTCTTCCTTTCTTCTTTCGTGTGCGGTCTTGAATAATATCGTGAGGATTTTCGAGAGCTTGTTTCAGACATGGCTAAGGCATGGCCCGCGAATTATAATTAAATGATCCAACGATATACCACTGACGGAATGAAATGCGTGGTGACCGAGTCTGAATATTCCTCTCCCCCCTCCCTACGAGTACAAAAGAACCAAGCCAAAAATAAAAGGAATCAAACAATAAATACCAATATGCAATCAATTAATAAAAATCAAATAGAATTATAAGCTAAAGGAGAGAAAAGTTCTTGAAAAGTAGGTTTGCTCCAAAAATTTTAAATCTGACGTTATGATAATCATTGGCCTACCCCTCCCCCACTCAGAAAAATTGTGTTGCGGATATGACGGAATGTGACATGATACACTATTGCCATTGCATACTGCTGATTTGTACTCACTGTAGAAGTTATGGCCACAACGTATGTAATTGAGTGTGGTTTTTGCCTTAAGAATTTCAAGAGTTTCTCCACCTTAAAGAAACACTTCGTTCTTAAACACCCAGGAACCGAGTGGGAAAACATTGTGCCAGTATTTAAAGACTGCAAGGATTCCACGATTGCTTCACTTCCGGAGTCCAAAGATTTGTCGGCAAGTTGTAATTTTGAAAACTACAAAGTTTGGCTTGCTGGTTTAGTGGAGAGAATGAACTCCTTATTTCATCCCCGTCTACCAGGTAGGCTATACTTCTTTTAATTTCAAAGGTTATTTCCTAAAGTGTAAAAGGTCACTAAGCAAAACGGGATTGTATCGATAAAATATGTTTAAATTAAAAAAACGGGATTGTCAACGACGACGTCACGGTTTCGCTAATAGACTTATTTTGATATCAAATATAGCTAGTCTTGGGTTGTCTCAGTAAAGCCCAACGGTTATTCAGATTCAATAAAACCACCCAAGCATTGAATAAGTATTTACTTGACTCTGTTGGAAATCTGATAACACAAGGACGCGAATGCTGCACGGTGCTTTTAATAGTTTCATATTTTAAATTTCCCGATATCTTAATAGCCACCATACCTTCGCTATATTACTATAAAACATATAAACTTATTTATTATTGTTAGCTTTGGCTGATTTACACTTATCTTTAATTTCAGGGCGATGGGTCAGAATTGACTCGCATCAAGTTCCAACGCCTTTCTTCCAGCACTTGATTTTTACCTTAAATGCACAGGTCAACTCTGTTCAAAACAGGTCGCACTGTGGACAGCCCGCATACAAGACAGCCTCTCAGAAAATTTCATACAAGCTCTTCGATTCAGATTCTTTTTTTATTGCATTGGAAGAACAAGGCCTTGTTGAAGTTAAAGACAAAGTGATTTTTTCTGGGAACAGTGAATGTCATGAAAGCAGTATTGAGCTCACTGCTGATGATTTAATCAAGCAAGCGAAAGCGAAAGCAAGTATTCCAAGAGTACTAAGAAAAAGGGCTTCTTCTAAGTCGTCTCTGGTGGTCGGCTATGGTCAGGGCAGAGCCACCAGAGAAATAGAATTAATCTGGTGGCCAAATCTGTACAGTTTTACGAGCCATGGAAGACTAATTGTCAGAATGTTCATTGAAAAAAGTGACTTTTAAAATACATAATTGCTACATATGTTTGGAACCCACATAAAAGAACTACCTTTTTTTCAAGTTGAGCTAAAATGGTTCTTATACATGTACTGCATACTGAAATAGGTTGTCTGGTCTGAAGCCCTGGCAGCTGAGATTTTGTGGTTTTCAGCTTTTTACTTTTGGCAATGGCAACCTTTATTGAAATTATTATGGTAAATTATTTAGTATCCACTGAGAAATCATGCTCAGTAGGTTATTATTTATAAGTCTAAATTGACTAAATATTTAGCCTTGTGGCTCTTTTACTTTTTTGCACCCATAGATTGCTGTATATGCCTACTTCCTATGCAATGGTTGGTAGTTAGATCCTGAAGACTTTTTATAAGGCCCTTTTTTCATAATCACTGAAAAAAATATTATTTCATGGAAGCATGTCATGAAATCTGTATCACAGAATCACAGGCGTGTCACCCAAGTGTTTCCGTTGCCAAACAGCACTTAGGACAACAGTATCATGACAATTTTCAATGACAAATATTTATCAGATATTAAACTTAGGCTTTGAAAAACCTGAAAATATTATTTCATGGAAGCATGTCATGAAATCTGTATCACAGAATCACAGGCGTGTCACCCAAGTGTTTCCGTTGCCAAACAGCACTTAGGACAACAGTATCATGACAATTTTCAATGACAAATATTTATCAGATATTAAACTTAGGCTTTGAAAAACCTGAAAATATTATTTCATGGAAGCGTGTCATGAAATCTGTATCACAGAATCACAGGCGTGTCACCCAAGTGTTTCCGTTGCCAAACAGCACTTAGGACAACAGTATCATGACAATTTTCAATGACAAATATTTATCAGATATTAAACTTAGGCTTTGAAAAAGTTACCTGAAAATATTATTTCATGGAAGCGTGTCATGAAATCTGTATCACAGAATCACAGGCGTGTCACCCAAGTGTTTCCGTTGCCAAACAGCACTTAGGACAACAGTATCATGACAATTTTCAATGACAAATATTTATCAGATATTAAACTTAGGCTTTGAAAAAGTTACCTGAAAATATTATTTTAAAGTACCAATGGTATTTACATATGTACATTCTAAGATGCCTATATATATTTGCTATAAATTGCATCATTTGTATAAACACATTTCATAAAAAGCTAAAACAGCTATGAATTCCTCACATTTTGACAACAAAATACATGTTTTATGTAGTTTTAGAGTATGTGCCACATATCTGAAAGACAATTAAAACCAATGTTTTGTTTAGCTTTTACAAAATTGTGGATATTCATTGAGCAGAACACTAGATACAAAAGCAAATACCACTACTTGCCTTTGTTTGGATCATGCTCTAGCAAACTCTACTTATTTAACAAAATAGTTGGTCATTAATTATTTCACAGATATATGGAGTGCAATGTAAAATATTGTGGTTGCCTTACTAAAAAAAATAAATTCTATTGACCACTGGCATGAATTCTTGCAGAAATCAGTTCATTTATGATTCTCTTCCTGAGTTTTGAGCTATCACTAAAAGACCAACTAAAACTAGGAATACCTGGCCGCCTGTATTCAATGATATCTCTGGCTGCAAAGATGACTCCAATGCCACAACTTGAGCTGCCTTCCCCTGAGCTTGGCTGCTTTGGCATTCCAAATCTTTGGAATGGCACTTTTCCACCAGACCATAAAATGGATGACATAGAAGGCCTAAGACATGTTAGAACCTTCATTATCTTTGTCACAGCAGCTGATATGTTGGTTGGTGGTTCCATGTGCATGCCATCATCATAGTATGCGATTTCCTGTGAAAAGTCAAGGCATAAAATCCCCCAGTGGCACCCTCCAACATGCACAGGGCAAATCACTTTCTCTAGTTTACTTGTGCTCTGGAAGCTGATAATTGGAGTCAGCTTCTTAAGAAGAAACTCATGATCTGCTGTTGCCCAGGTAAATGTGTGGCTTGGAAGATATGCTATACTTGATGCATGTATGCTTTTCTTTAGAAAGAGCATACATGACATGTCAATGGTGTAGCCATCTACATAGCGCTCGCAAGCCAGGTTACTAAGATCTTTTGCATCCATTAGAAAGCCATTAACATTAAGAAACTCCTCCTGCGGACGAAGTGACAGCAATGTCTCTCTAACAACCGAGTCTTCCCTACCCAGCCATGTAAGCTCTTCTCTGACTTTTTGCTTGATCTCAGCTGCGAAACAAAATGATTTAATTACTTCCAGTGCCTCACCAGTAAAAGTACCAAATGTTCCCAAGCTAACAAATGAATGATTGTCATCAGCTCCTATAATACCACCACTGTGTACATGGTCACGTAGCAACTTTAGAGCCCTGTCCACTACAGCTTCAGAAGGACGGCAGATTAAGGAAAAAGGGTCTTTAAGATTGTTACACTGGATATTTTGTACAAGTGTGATATCAGAATCTTTGATATATGCCACTGGTGGAATGTTCAGGGAAGCAAGTTGTCCACGAGTTAGACCAGGATTTCTACACAATAACTCGAGTGGGTTAGTTGAGCTTAGTGTGGTTGTGGACACTGGAGGAGGTGGAGCTGCGTGTTGGCTGGAACTCTGGCGTGACACTGGAGAAGGTGGAGCTGCATGTTGACTGGGACTCTGACCAGGATTCTGGGGTGATGCATATTGGGACTTATACTCTTGCAATCTTTGTTGGTATGACTTTTCCCATTCATTATGCACATACTTATAGGAAGGTACATCTTCCTCTTGAACAATGCATGCTCCATTTCTCACGCTTCCACTGGGAGACTTTGCCTTTTGATATGCATATCTTGGGTAATCCACCCCAAAAATCAAGGTCAACAAACTATCCATTTGTGACATCCACCAAATATCTTCACTCGTCCACATCTTCTTCTTTTCAGAGCCCAGCTTTAGGGACCAGTAACATCCAGAAAAGTGAAAAGCTGAGCCTTCAAACGAATAAAAAACAATATATTTATAATACAATCACTCTTTCAAATAATCTTCCACTTTAAATACTTACTTTTATTCAAACACTCTAGTGCTTTGCGAAAGGACAATCTCAGGAAGAGAAAATATTCAGCATACTGGTGTGTCAGTATTTGATCAACTGTAAAATAAATAAAACGACTATCTCAAAATAAGCACATGACACTAATTTGTTAAACACTTTCAAAAATATTTCATGATATATGACAGCCCTGTATGGCAGCAGCAGTTGCTACTTGGAGATAATTTAAATTTCTAGGATTTTTTTGTTTAACTCCATACATGAACAGTTTGTAAAATAGATCATTTAATTTTTCTCCTGCATAATTCATGTCATCAAAAATTAGAAAACCAATTTGGGTGTTTGATAAATAAATGTCACTTACAACATAAATTGAAAACAAACTTGAATATGTACTTTACACAACACAGACTAGAGTTAATTTTCAAAATGGCTATTTCCCATAGTCTATTTTCAAAATTAATGCTCAACTCTGTTCCACTTTATGTCAGAAATCATCTTGCACATTTTAGGATCAAAATGACTAAATGAATGATTGCTGTCATGTTTCATAACTTTTATTATATCTTTGATGGCTGCTCTTAGTTTTTTATTTGTCCCCTTACTTGATGATATGCCTTCTGAAACATCATGGGATGTTGCTCTCAAATAGAGTTGCCTGTGTACTTTGTGGCTTGATTCAAAGCCCTGAGTTGACATGGCACCAATAGATCGATGGTTTCTCAGGAGCACTGAGGCATGCTCAATGGCCATGTGCCCATAATCTCCTGTCCCAAGCTTCAAACCAAAGACCTCCCGTAGGAGAAAGCCCCATTCTTTACACTGTGATGAACAAAATAATATAACAGAATATATTTATTTAGTATGCCCATTTTGTAACATCAAACTTGCAGTGTGCAGAATACCTGAATGTCGAATAAATCAATTAAATGCTCCTCATCTTTCTTGAACAATTTCTTTCTCATTACTAAGGCAATATCATTCCAACCAGAAAAGACCTAAAAAATAATACACATTTATATACAATTTATTTAAACATAACAAACAAATAATAAGACTTTGGAAGAAATTTCAAATACAACACCCCACAGGCAGAGTAAGAGTACAACAGCTTGTTTTGAAAAGCAATTATCTAAGCTTTTGATAAAAAGTAAGTGGATTTCAGTGAGCACAACCATTCTATCTTGGTTTATTTTTAGTTAACCTTAATTGACACACATGACCTTACAGTATAAGATCATTTCAAGGCTTGCATCCTCATAGTCTTTATAATTTGATAATCCCGGGTTAAAGGAAATCATACCTCCCTGCTTGCAAATTGTACTGAAACATTTTTGTGCAACATACATGTACAAAGCCTAAAATAACTTAGCTAAGTATGGGCTACTGCATTATCATATGTATGTACTATATGTTACCTTTATATAACATTCAAGAGCAAGATCAGCAGCAAGAGTTCCTAAAACATCATTTTCTTCATAAGCCTGCAATCTTTTCTTTTTCTTGGGCTTCTTTCTAGAACTTGTGTTGTGCTTCAATGCCTCAGTGAATTTGTTGGACACATCATCAACCTTCTCTTTCCATGACTTTAGCAGCTCATCAATTCTCTTGCCAACAGCTTGCAAATAAAATAAAAAAGTGCAATAGTAAGAATTGGTTTGCTAACAGCTACATGAGTTTCAGTTAATATATTTTTGGCAATTACATATACCTTGATCTTTGATATTGATCTCCTCTTGATGAGTGCCAAAGTCCCGTACAAACTTTTCATTGTCTTTCAAAGCTTGAAAATACTAAAAGATGGACCAGAAAAAATTAGAAAAACCATATGAATGGTAGATGAATAAATGAAAATAAAAAAGTAACATCAAATCCAAATCAAATACCAAGACACGCTCTTGATAGAATGTTATCTTGTTCAGTACAAACAACTTGGCAGCTTCAACATCTCTGAAATGTTCTTTCAGCTTTGGCAGGGGCAATGATCTTTCAACAATGACAGTCGAATTTTGAAGAAATTTTCTCTCGGTAGGCCCTATTTAAAAAAAATAAAAGAATGCCATTGTAGTGATTACTGACAGTTTCTTTTTTAATGGATAAGTGAATGACTTTGTTATAGGAAGAGCAACAATTTTGTTACTTAGTGTATAATCAGACTGGTGAATGGGATTCAGTGTATTTGGTAGTTATAGAGGCCAATATCTATCATATGTCTTGAGTACAACAGCTGTCAAAAATAACCACATAGCAAAAGCTCAACAACACACTTTGGCAAAAACTTTTAGAAGAGGCATGCAGGTTTCTTTTCTAATTTTTACTAGTAAGTAAGGCTTCCAATAAGAACTTAAGCCATATTTAATGATTATATTTAGTTGTAAAAACCTGAAAATGATGCAACTTTGACATTGTGCTTCTCAACCATTGTTTCCTGTCCTGGTTTTGTACTGATACGAATCCTGTCTTTTTTCATGGTTTGAGGACCATATTCTTTAAGGGCAGCATTGCACTCAGCTAATGAACCAATCTTGTGACAGAATAAACCAAGGGAAGCAAGAAGCTGTTCCATATTTCGTAGTTCACAGTGTAATGCACAAATATTAACAGCTGTCATGTTTTCGTCCAATAAAAGGGTGAGGTCATCTCTAATCCCTGTGAAGCTAGAAAAATTAAAAACATTTAAAACCACTTGCAGATACTTCTTTATCATAATTCTAAATACTTATGATTAGCATAAGTGTGTATTAACCAGTAACAGACACTTATTCTTTATTCTACTTTTTTTACACAGAAAAAAAAAAAAAATAGAATAATGAAATAAACACTGCATTACACTGATTAGACAAGAATACTGCATGGATAAAGTAGTAAATTATACCATCAATCTACTAAGAAACCTACCCTCCAATATTAGCTTTGGTCATGGCAAAGTGCTTCAAACAAACTTGATGTGACCCAAGGTTGCACTCAGCACATAACTAATTAATCCAAAAAGACACAAAGAATTGAATAATTTGTTATTAATAAATGAGTGCTTACAATAATTGCTCTGTGAATTAAGTAAATTCCAAAATGAAACAATAGTACAAATCACTCATGGGTGTTATCATATTCTAAGTCAACTAAAGAATGAACAATCCCGAGCATTAGATAAAAGGCCACAACGGTGTATACTTTCATTTGCTAGCTTTAACCAATTGTGTGGAATATCCAAAATACTTTCAGATTTCAGTGATTCAATGATTAAACCTATTCTACTAGGGTACATTGTTAATAATATAATGTACTAGAATATTTATACTTCACATACCCTTAGTGCATGACAAAACATGCAGAATTCACCAAATCCTTTGCCACCAAGTCGAAAGTTTTCATCATCTTTCTTGCACAGCAACAGGCAAAATGCTTTATAGTCAATAATCACTGTTGGGAGATATAAGGAAACATGTACTATAAGTATTATAAGAATCACTTAATCACATACAAAGACACATTGTACATGGCCCTTGCTTTTACAAATCAGACTACTTAAAGATTTTAACACATTCTTTTAATGATTATGAGTTCAAAGCCAATTTTCAAATTACTAAAAGACTGAATTTGTAGGCACATGATTCTAGCAAAACACAGCGTCGGTATAGGGTTTCTGTTGTTGTCTTTTAGGAATCAAATTAACACGAAATAAATTTATATCAAAAGCACGAATAATAATAATTAACAAAAAATTTACCTTTAAATTTAACTTGCAAAAGTTTCCCATCAACAACAATGCCATTTCTCTTGATCACATCTTTTTGCCTGTTAATGTCTCTTACCAGGACTTTAATTTCTTTCCTAATAATGAGAAAGCAGTAATGACTTTGAGTACACTCCTTCAATATTAAATTAAAAGTCCATATTAATAATATCGTACCTGCTTTCTTCAATATTGGCTATGGCTAATGGGCGGACTGTCAGGGCACTTTGAGAAGAAAGGTAAGGATGGTTGCCAGGTACAATGCCAACACTTACTTGATCTTTACCTATATGCAATTTAGATACAATAAAAAATTCAAAACAAGTTTATTTTAACAAAGGTTAGCAGTAAATTGGTTAAAAAAAGCATTTAAGAGGGGAAAGTTTGGAAATAGGCAAAAGCAAAAAAAAGGGTAAAAAGACAACACAAAGTAAATAAAAACAAAGTAAAGCAATTGGACAAATTAAACCAAAAACAAAATTCGAAGCAAAATAATACAAGATATAATTTAATATAAACTTTCAAAGCTAATAATGATACTCAATTACCAAAAAGTGGACGTCCATCTAATTTCAGGTGGAATTCCAGAACTTCACTTTGGGTACCATGGAGTCTCTGCTCCCTAGCACTCCACACAATAGCCTGTTCAAGGCTGACTTGATACCCAGGAAGAGAATCTGGTACTTCTCGAATTAACATTATCTGTTTAGCGACACCAAATATCGAAGAACGTAAGGCCTTCATATGATTCTTGATCGGAAGAATGCATATATTGGAGCTTCCCTAAAACCAAACATAATAATTCATTAAGCCATGGGCAAAATGTGACCTTATAGATTCATATCGAAACCTAACAGTTTAGGGGTGGGAAGAACACAATATTATGATCACAAAATAAATAACACATCAATAACAAATCCACATGATCATAAGGCATCAGTACTTACTTTCCTTCCCAATTTCGTAAAATTGATTATAGATTGCCAGTTTGCATCTGAAATTTTCGCCTGGACTTTTAAAAACAATAACTGCCAATCTGGCATTCTCATCTCGGCAACTCGCTGGTCCCAGAGGTCGTCCGAGATGAGCTCTTCGAATGCTCTTTTTACTCCCTTTTTCTCAGCAACCTCGTCCATTACCTGGCAAATGGTTTCTCTTGCAAAGGACGGCCTTGACTGGGGATCGTCAGTGCAGCATCTAGCCAGCACTGACGCCAGGGATTCCTTCTGACTCGAGCAGAGATCAGAAACCTTCTTCATAATGAAGTTTGACTTTGCTCGAGTTTTCCTTCGTTTCACACGTCCTGTCACCTCTGAGTTTTCTACCTCTTCGAAAGATTCATTGAAAAAGGGAAGACTGTGCTGTTCTGCATATGACAGGCTAGACGAGGTATATTTTGAACTTGGAGGGATAACTTTTGGCGGGATAACGTTTGGCGGGATAACTTTTGGCGGGACAACTTCTGGCGGGAGAATCGAGTCCTCAAGATCGATAGATCGTATCGCTGCCTGGATTTTTGGATGGAGGATCGTATTTACTTCGGTTATCTGCCTTCGATTAAAAAGATTTCCGATAATGCCAAATGCAGTAGCGACGTAAACTTCGTCGACTCTGACTTTGTTGGCATTCTCATGGAAGAACCAGCAAGATTGTACCGTGCTTCCATCACGAGTGACCAGATCACAGAGCTTAATTTTCGATATTTCATTGGGAAATACTCGAAAGAAACTCGATAAGGATGCCTTTCTTGGAGAGCCAATACAGTTCTCAGTAGTTAGAGCATACCAAGCTGTCGATGAATCCAGCTTTGCTGAGAAAACTTGACGAAAAATGATCGATGATCGAGCCATAACGCATTACATTGTGAGCTCTTACGAGCTCTACGCGCTGGAAGGAGTGATCAGTGAAGTACTGGTAGCACATTTCGTAAAGCCCGCCGAAAAAAGCCATATTCCAAATAAAGTATAATCCAGTTACTTCGAAAAGAAAACTAATGACAGATATTATACAGTGTACAACTCCGCCATTTTGTTTTTAACACAAGAGTCTAATACCCATCAATCACTACGGTCCTTACTATTGGATCAGACGTAAGCTAATTAACACCTGGATTGCCTTAGCAAGCAATCGCGCTGTGCCCCTGCTGTGACCAAAATGAATGGCACGGGGCTCCTCATCTGAGGCCTAACAAATCCCCAGGGCCAGATTACATTCCATCGCGTATACTGAAAGAGTTCGCATTGATGCTGGCACCTTCCATAACAGTACTGTTAAACAAATCATTTACATCTGGTACTCTACCTAACGACTGGAAAATAGCGGACGTTACGCCAATCCACAAGAAAGGTTCTAAACACCTTAGGGAAAATTACCGCCCAATCTCACTCACATCTATTGTATGTAAAATTGGTGAAAAAATTATCAAAAACAATGTTATTGAATTCTGGCGTGAATTAAACGTATTAAACGACAACCAGTTTGGTTACCTTCAAGGAAGATCTACTGTAACTCAACTGCTATCTACTGTTAATGATTGGGCGAAGTCAAGAAATTCTTCTATCCCTACAGACGTAATCTTCCTCGACCTGGCGAAAGCCTTTGACAGCGTGCCACACGAGCGCTTGCTCTTAAAACTAAACATGTACGGAATATGCGGGAGCTTACTTCTATGGTTCAGAAATTTTCTCACTAATCGACACCAACGTGTGGTTATAAGAGGAACTTGTTCAAACTGGCTTCCAGTGGTATCTGGAACACCTCAGGGTACAATCGTAGGTCCCATCCTCTTCTTGCTATACATTAACGATATCACAGATCACATTTCCTCTAATATGAAACTGTACGCGGACGACACCAAGATTTACAGGCAGCTTATTGACCCTGTTCTAGACACACTAGCTCTTCAACACGATCTAGACCATCTTAGAGAATGGGCATGCACATGGCAGTTACGCTTTAATAATGATAAATGTGAATCTATGCGTATAACCCATTTGCGCGACAAGTCCAAACCGAAGTACATCTTAGGGGAGACTTTAAAGGACGTTAATAGTTTCAAAGATCTTGGTGTTACTATCTCCAATAATCTATCCTGGAGTGAACACATTGGCATCACCGTAAATAAAGCTAACAAAGTCCTAGGGACTATTTTACGAACTGTTGGCACCGCCAATACCACAGTCTTTTCGATGCTATATATCGCGCTTGTAAGACCAATCCTTGAATATGCGTCACCCGTTTGGTGTCCACACCTGGTAAAGGACATAACTGCATTGGAAAAAGTACAAAGAAGAGCTTCCAGACTAGCACTTCGACAAACTAGAGGGGAAATGACATATGAAGAAAGATGTAAAATATTGAAGTGGCCTACTCTCTCGACCCGCAGGGACTACCTAACTCTAGTTGAATGTTACAAAATAGTTTTCGGTTTAGGTATTCTAAATTTCCGTGACTTTTTTGAATTTACGAAAGTTACGTCTACCAGAGCTAATCATTCCTACAAACTTTATGTTAAAGCAGCCAGAGTTAACTGCTACAAATACTCCTTTTTCGTCAGAGTTGTTAATATGTGGAACGATCTACCTAAAGACATTGTTGAAACCGATGGGTTTAGATCATTTAAGCAGAAATTGAAGTGTCACTTAGGTGTTTAATGTTTACATATTGCAGTACACATCGATTAGTATATTTTTTAGTAGAGTCTAGATTAAGGAGGAGACGGGTTCTCTGTTGCTCTGGGTTTCTCGCGCGTGCGCTCATCAGGCGGACAGACTTCATAATCTGTCTGGTGGGTGCGCGTGCGGGGGTGGGGCTCAGGGTGGCGGAGAGCTTGTCTCCCCTTTATTTAGTACATATTCATATACTTATACTTCATTTATAGAGCATTTTTCGCTAATTACGCTGCTTAGGGTCTTTCTTTATAATGCATTTTTGTCATGTTTTGTTGTTTTTCTTGGGAGTTTTCACATAGGGATAACCTCATAACTTCCTTTCAAGTCGCCTATTATTGTGCTTTGTTGTCTTATTTGTATCGCTTTTTGCTAGCCTCTGCTCTTACTTGTATTTTACTATTTGTCAATAATTTATTTGCGATTTGAATAAACTATGTATGTATGTATAATAGTTGAACTTATCAATACAATATCCATTATTATGACAAAATAATTATACTAACTAAATTTCAGAAAGATAGAAAGCTGCCAAAAAACTTGTTATTGTTGAATTTATATTTAAGTAAACCTTGAATGCATTTTTTTGAAGTCAAGTTTTTAATGTAGGTGAGATTTTTCCCCATATTTTTGAAACATAAAATTGGAAGGTAAATTTACCATTGTTTGTTAATAATATTAGTATTAATATTAATATTAATATTAATATTGTTATTATTAACAAACAATGGTAAAATTAAAATTAAAATTAAAATTAATATTATTTTGTTTATTATTATTATTATCATTATTATTATTATTAATATTAATATTAATAATAATAATAATGATAATATTAATAATAATAATAATGATAATAATAATAATAATAATAATAAACATAATAATAATAATAGTTTATTTATTTATATAGCGCTATTAATATTTCCAATATAAATTATGCCCAATAGCGGTTTAAAATATTTTAGAAAACTCATTAATAATTCATGAAGAAAACACAATAGAAATCATGACCATGAAGGTGATTTTGTATCGGATAAAGATTCGTCTTCATTTGCATAAACTTTAACTTGGATTTTCTCTATCCAACTTGGTTCAATTCGTAAAGAATTCGGTACAATATGAGAACATACATCTGGAGTTTTCTAAGCCGTTTAATAAACTCGCAGATCGTGTTTTATCGGGTCTAAAACCACTCGGCTGCGCCTCGTGTTTTATACCCGATAAAACACTCCTGCTCGTTTATTAAACATTACATAAATTGATTTATATTCTTAATCTATTTTAAAAGATATAAGAAAGCTAAGAATATATATAAAAATATTGCAATATATTATTGCTGAAAACTTAAACTATTATTAAGCAATAATCACTAAAACATCTAAAAATTAATAACTGAAAAATAAAACAACTGAAAATTAAATAAATTTACAATTGATCAATAGATTGATCTAAATAAAGACTTATCAACGTTCATAAGCTTTTTTTAAAAAGATGTGTCTTAATTTGGCTCATAAAACTAGAAACTGAACTAGCAGACTGTTCTGCGACAAAGAATTCCAGAATTCCATAAGAAAAAGCTCTAAAACCATAAGTACGCATATTATAATTAGACCAAACAGGATTATTGCTCACTGATGATCTCTATAAGAGTACGTCTAGGCATATGAATATCAATGAGGTCAGATATATATCTAGGGGCTAGCCCATTGACAGCTTTATATGTCAATAATAACAGTTTATATGCAATTCTTTGTTCTACTGGCAGGCAATGTAAGTCATACAATACAGGTGTGATAGCGGAGCTCCCGCGCGGAGCACCATACTTAAGAAAAAATGGTAAACCATCGAGTTGATTTTTCATGGCTTGGCTGACGTCACTTCCGTCCGTACGCACGTACGGCGTCCGTGTACACAACACAGGAATCCCACTTGATGTCAAAGCAAAACTACTCGCAAATGCGGCTATCAAATGCACAAAAAAAAAAAAAAAAAATCGCTCGAGGACAAGTTATAGACCAAAAACAATTAAAAAAAACTTTCATGTGCTCAAAGATGAATCAAGAAGTGTTTTTCAAGAATTCAGGTGTGTCATTTTTGGCAAACAATCGTTTACATATATATATATATATATATATATTTTTTTTTTTTTTTTTTTTTTTTTCTTTTTGACAAGCCTTTTTCTCGACGAATCGACAAATCAAAGACTATCTCTCTTTTATATTTAATGCTGGAGAAATATAACACGGAGAGCATATTACGTCAACAAATATTCGTCCTTTATTTGGCTTTGTAATCTTTAACAATTTGGTTGTTTTTAACCAACTATCGTATGTTTTTCGTTTAAGAAAAATGCAGCTTTGTTCGCCTACTATCGCGGGGTCCCATCGGCAAATAAAAGAAGACTTTCAGATAATTTATTCAATTATTGAATGAAATATAAATTTACACCAAATATTCAAATGTTTATTAAGCTCTTCAAGAGAAAATGCATGACATAACCGGGGTCAAGCTAGAAAATCGTCCCTCCTTGATATAAAACAGAACCTGTCAAAAAAACAGAAGTGGATTTGAAAACCCCGGGCTTTCCTGAACATTTTGGTATATATTAATTCATAGGAATTTGTTAAAATTTAGAACCGAATTTTTACTGATTTTATAAGCTCGTACTATATATTAGCCACTAGTATGGTTTCATAGGTTTTGCAGCTTCGAAAACACGCTAACTACTAGTTAGCGAAAGAACAGAAGATTTACGGGTCATTTAGGATGTTTTGTCACGCAGTTTACTTGTGCTATATAACTTTGCTTTTTAAAAACAATCTTTTGCTTTGGAAAGAGAGGAAGAAGAGCAAATATTCCAAATGTATGGGCAATTTTTTTTCAATGAAACGAGATTCAAAGCCTAAAACTGTCGGCCTTGGAAAACTTTGTCGAAGTAATCTTCCAAGAACAAAACTAACCCCTGGGGGTGGTGGTGAGCCGTGTACGGTGGACGGTGACAGGCATTCAATAGTAGTAACTCTGTTTTATCTGTATTTAGCCTAAGGTTATTCCAAGCCATCCATTCATAAACGTCACGCATACATGCTTCTATCCTAGATCTTGCCTTGTTCATGTCATCTACAGAGTTTGATTTAAAAGTAATATACAGTTGCGTGTCGTCCGCATATAGATGTTAGTCCATATCATGTAGCCTTATAAGATCACCAAGCGGAGAAGTGTACATAGAGAAGAGCATATGCGTGGACGAACAATAATAATAATAATAATAATAACAATGTTTAAATTTGTATACATCTTTGTAAAATCAGTCATGCAGTTATTTGCTTAGACTATTCATGCCCGCAATATTCTGTATTCATGGAGCAAAAATGTCTGAAGTTGAAATATAATAAAAATATAAAATAAACATATAATAATAATAATAACAATAATAATAATAAGTCTTCATTCACATTGACAAAATACAATCAAGTGGTGCGCTAAGAGACTTAAACATAAAAGGACTAAAAATACTAATATCTATAAATCAATCTGTTAGAAAAAACTATTCTTAGAACGTTTAGTGCAACCGCAGGTATAATGGTACTTCACCTTCTTAAATTATATGAACTAATTTTGGCAATAGGCATTAATATTTTTAAAGGATCGTTATCAGCTTTCTTAACCTTGGCTGCATTTTTCTTATCTACATTTTCTAAACATGCTTCTGATATCCTGATGCTGTGAAATATACCGACGTTTATAACATCTATCGAGAAAATGCTGAACACTATTAAGTTCAGGCAAAGATGCACCATAAACTGAAAGAGCGTATGTTCCCCCGGGCTGAAAACCTCTTATATTAGGAATGTTGTTCGTTAACCATCATTAGTTTCTAAATACCATGGGACGTTTTGAATTATTATTGACAATCTTATATCTATCTTATATCTTATAATCTACCAAAAGATCGATGAAAGATATTAAGTAATTCTTGAACCAAGGATTGATCTAGACTAACCTGTATAGCCAAGAGATCCCAAGAATAATGACGAATTCATTCCATTTTGGAAGGCATTACCAAGAAGATCAGCTGTCTCGTAGTATGCAAACAGTGTCACAATCGTTATTACCGCGAATCCATTAGCCAATCCAATTACAGTTACTCCCGCGATTCGCACTCTCACATCATCAATTAACACTAACAGCAGTATCGCTGCTACCAATAATATAGTGAGAAGAGCAAAGGATAAATGGAATGATATCCTATTGATGATCACTGGGCTCACTACCTTGGCGAGGATATCAGGAATCGAGAAGGCTATGAGTAAAACAGTCGTTGACCAAAGAGTGCCAGCGAGAATGTCGTCTACAGCTATCCACGTCACCACCATAGGAATAATGTAGGCTGACAAGCCCATCAAAAAGAAATAAAATGTGCTAAGCTGTTGTCTTCTTAGAAAGGACATTGTTTGCGTCTTAATTTATTATATCTTAGGGTGTGTCTTGTAGTCCAGTTGTGGTTGGATACGTTTATAGAACAATTCTATTTCAATTATGCATCAGTACCCGATATTTCGTGATGCAAAGGGTATTGATGCGGGAATAAATAGATTTGTTCTAGAAACATATCCGACCGTAGGTGGTCCAACACTTGATTGGATTTTGATCTTTTCTGAGTCGTCAATCATCTTGGGTTTATGCAAATGAGTCTACGGACACGCTCGCTTAGCGTCGGCCATTGACGCATTTTTTTTCAAATATCTAAAACGAGATATATGTATGTATTTATATATATATATATATATATATATATATATATATATATATACACTCGATTGCAGAAACGTTGTAGTATTCATTTATACATGTATCTAATTTATTCAGTATATTTAATGATATGCAAAACCGAAAAATCGCTTTATTTATTGTTTGTTTCATTCAATGACTGTTAAAATTTTTTTTTTTTTTGTCTATTTGATTGTACAGATTATAAATCATTCGGGTTTATGCGTTGAAAATGGTTATTTTTCATTATGCATCTCATTAGATATTTGTATAAATGCCGTGTAAATGTATACTACAACGTTTCTGCAATCGAGTGTATATACAAGTATCTAGATAGTATTTAGACGAATAAGACTGTATAATGAAATTATTTATAAATCCATTGCTTTTACCAGAAGGTACAATATAAATAAGAGGACGTCTAGAAATTTTACTTGGATATATTGGATTTATTGGAGGCATTCATTTATACAGGCGATAATCTTTATCCGTTCTAATAATAATAACAACTTTAATTCAAGAGTTTAAAACACATATCATATACGCAAGGTACTGATTAACTAGTGTTCCTCAACAATATATATATATATATAACCTGTTTTTTAAGAAGGTCACTATGCTGGGATGCCCATCCCCCCCAGAACCTACTCTTCACTCTTGGTCCAGGACTTGCCCGAAAGAGCCTAGGGTGTCAGGAATTCGGTTTGATTTTAGAATTCCAAACCTACTTTGAGGCATTCGAGTGCAGTTAAGGCTGAAGGGGTTTCCTCTAGAGCTGCCCTTTTTTAAATCCATGTTTGATTTCTTCATTTTTTACCCAGAATAGATGATTTTCTATCAGTAAATTTGCATGAATAAGCCAATTGGGCCATGCATGGCTGGCCAAAACAATAATTGGTTCCTTTATGTGGGTTGCAGCTTTTTAAGTATTCTTGTTTGGTTGTTGGACTCCAAGCATTTGCATGCTATGCCATTTGATTGACGAAATATTGTACTCTTCAAAGGCATAGAATCAGATCAGCCAAGCCTAGTTCTGACGTCAACACTTCCCCACTGCCCCTGCAAAGCGTTCCACTCTCAGCGCCAAGCTTGGCTTAAGGCTTTGTTTTGTTTTTGATTTTTGTTTTTGTTTTCCCGGGCCCAGCACTCAGTCAGTGCATGCGCACCTGAAAAAGTGACAAGATCATTAAGGTGAGAGACCCATTAGTGCTATATAGATGGCTGACATTTTGGCACCAAGGGTGGAGGGTGGGGGGGGGGGGGGGGGGTGGGGGGGAGGGAAGGTAGGGCGGAGCTAGGGGTGTGCACAAGGCGCCAAAACAGGAATTGACCTTTCACTTGGAAAGCATTCTAGTGTGAAATCCTAACCACCTAACCAAGCTCATGTTAGGGGGGTGGGGGGTTACCTTTTCATAAATCAGGTTAGATATATATATATATATACACACACACCGAATGGCAAAACCTTTGACACTTTAACGATATATATACATATATGTGTATTCCCCTTTTTTCTATTGTCTTACCTGGATTTTCAAGGAAAGACAAAAGGAAAAAGGGGATACATATATATGTATATATATCGCTAAATTGTCAAAGTTTTAGTGATTTGGCGTATAATATATATATATATAAAAGATAAGTAAATATATATAAAAAATATAAGATATATAAAAAGATCATTATCCAATAATGTAATAAAACTTAATTACTTGAATTAAAACGTAAATTCGTAATCTGATTATGAAACTCGATATTATTGAATAATGTTTATATAATAGTTGAAGATGATCAGCTAGAGATGGGCGTATATTCAATTTACCAAGTGCATTGTTAAATCTAGGTTACTTTCTAAGGCTGTACACCCCTCGTGGGGTATAGGCTATCAACAACATCTGAACGCCAATATCTAGGTTTGGACATATGATAATTTGTGATTTCTTGTGGACACGCTCTAGGTCATTGTCTAAGTTAAATTGGTAAAGAATAATAAGTAACGCATGATCTAAAACCGACGTTATTGCAGCTAATATAAAATAAACCTAGATGTTTTAAGGGAACTTCAGCTCTTTAAAGTTGAATTTAAAAAATATAGCCTTTTGGATGCTTTTTTATTTGTCTCATTTACGTTAGTGTTCCCCGATAATTAAATTTTAAAACGTCATGCATTTTATGATGCAAAGGGTATTGATGCATAAATGAAATAGAACTGTTCTAGAGACGTATCCAACCATAACTGGACTAGAAGACTACGGCCTCGGGACTTCTACCAAACGTCCTTCGGTTTCGGGGACATTTTATCTCTAATATCACTCAGATCCACCCTATTCACACGATCTAAATGGCTAATACCCGGCTAAACTAAATTTAGATCAATGGGTCGAAGCCGTCTTAAATGATCATCTAAGTCATCTGAGCAACTAATTACATATTCATATACAATTCGACCAATCAAATCTTTTCACTGGTGAATCTTGGTATATCTAAGGACGCCATTTAGATTTAACAACAATAACACAGTAATCTATGAAGATTTAAGCTTAAAATGCGTCGATTAAAACCCGTTTAATTGAAAGTCAAGAATGTTGGGCGCGATGGAAAAAAGACAACAGTATTTATTCCACTGAGAGTTGATCCTGGAAAGCCGGAGTCTCAAAAGGACAATCGAAATCGAGAAAGCAGCGAGGATACAGCAGAACAAAGCCAAAACATCCCTCTCGACGATCTTTATAACCAGGCATCTGAATTTAAAACACAACATCAAAAACGTATTTTGAGCATTTCTGATAACTGGGATAAAGTACGAGAGAATTTATTAAGTTCTTATATAGAAGAACAGCAACTGCCACAAAATGTGCGGTGCTTAAACTGCGTGGATGCTATCGCTACGACACGATGTGAATACTGTGGCCCTCACCAGTTCTTTTGTGCGAGATGTGCAAAATCACTACACAGCAACAGAAACAAATTTCATGTACTTGAGCAATGGAAGGCATGTCCTTAAATTAAATTTGTGATAGATTCCATTGAGAATTCATTTAGTTAGTTGAACGATATTATAATTAGCCACTTTCTTTTTGTTCTTGACAGGAGAGAGTATTTGTTCCGCTATATCCGGATGAATCAGTTGTTGGCTATGGCCATACAGTACCGCCTGAAATCATTGAGGCATAAGACGCGTCCGTCGCGCGTTCAGTGCACGCGGTAAAAACGCAAATAAGCCGCGTCCTGACCTAGAATTGACCGCGATTTAACCGCGGTTGCCGAAAAAACGCGTCCCATACAGTATCATACTGTACAAAGCGCTGTTTGGTTATACAGTATTCCTACTGGTTTGGCATTCAACGAAATATTTTTTATGGCCCGAGTTCGAGTTTTTTAAAAGTTCCATTTAGGAATCGAGTTCGAGTTTGTACCAACCAGTACAGGAGTCGATTTTTTTTGTGTGTAGAATTTCCCTGGAATTAATTGTTTCATCAATCGAAACTGAGCTACATGTAACTGTGTTTAAATGTGGTCATATGCGATTCTCTTGCCCTTTTGTACTGTATCTTGTGGGGAGCGTTTCTACCTCGATTTTGATCCAGTTGGAATGGTTAATCTATCCAAAAGTTCCAACTATTTTATAAAATAATAGTATTTTATGCTTTCGTGCTTTATTTCAAGGTAATAGAGTAACATTGGACGAAAAAACGAAATTACATTAGATATTTTAGAGCCCGACATAGATAATTGATTACAGTGTAACGCTACATGTATGACGTTTATCTTGTCGCATACTCTTATGCACGTGCGTTTGTACGTTTTAGATCTCTCAAACATTCTTCGTCCTGCAATTTCCTAAGGCAACTTTTATTTATACTTCTACATTCACAACAGAATTCGTTACTTCGATTCACTCTTGGGCTACTCGAAAGCATAAAATTCACAATCGCGGTGAATGTATTATTATTTTTAGACTCTTCAGGTCACGAACGGTCTGGGGCTTCGTATTCTGTGTATAAAATCGGAGAATTATTAGGGTCCGCCGCTTTGCATTTTAAATATTATGAGGACTCGTTAGTTGCGAGTAACCGATTTGAATTTGGTTTTTCACTGCCGCCAGTCAAAAAAAAGGAACCGGCAGCGACTAATAGAGAGACAAAAAAAAAAAAAAAAAGAATTCCAGCTTGCAGGGCTCGATGCAGCTCGCAACAACCGAGTCCGCGTGTAAATTGCATGTTCGCCGGCCATGGATTCATTTGCTGGAAAAAGATGCGTTCTAAAAGCTTCGACTTTGTATTTTGAAATAAAAACAAGAATTAAGAATAGGTTTGATCTTAATAATTTGCTTCAAACTCTGATAAATTATTTGGAGACTGAACTTTCCTCTAGCAAAATACATATATTGTGTAGCATATTGAACTTTGAAGGTTTAAATTGATGCGGTTAGGCCTCCTCACAGCGATAATAATTTGAGGTCAGTTTATTTATAACTACAGTACATGTAGTTATAGAAGTTTATGGACGAACTTCCAAGTATTTCCGACATTTCAATTTCGAAAATATTCGAAAGTTTCAAACTTCCATATTAATAGACTATCTGACTAAATGTACGTACATTCGGTCGATGATTATGCTACGTTTTTCAGAAAATGCTGCTCATTTGATTAAAAAGTGATGTCTAGTTTTTGGGGCACTTTCACTGCAAATGTACTCGGCACATGTACTGTAAATGCTACGTTCTATAAACCGCAGTAAGAACGAAAGAGCGTATTGACCGCGTCCATTCGCGTCCATTCCGCGTACAGTTTGCGTTCACCGCACGCGGTAAAGACGCGAAACAAACGCGTTCGCATGCTGCAATGATTTCAGGCGGTACTGTACCTGCGATACAATGACGACTAAGCTGTTTAGACTCTTGGATGCCTCAGGTAATCTATAAAATATATTTATTTATTATTGGGACACCTTTTAATTTCTGTAAATACTATGCATTTCAGGAAATCATCACCTAAAGTATGTTGAAGTTTGTGACTGTGAGCCACAAGCAGTATCACTGTTGAAATGTCAGTTTTGGCCAGGATCACCAGCCAATCCCTCAACAGGATTTAGCTTCAAACTAATGGAACTTGCTGAGAAGGTCTTCCTTCATTGTCAAGTGTCCCTATTAAACTTCTCAGAAGTCATTTCAGAACTGAATCCTCAACTGCAACCAACACATGTAGGTTTTATATGGTACCCACCCTTTGTGTCAAAGTATGTTATAAAATCTTGGGTCAATAACTTTGGTGATAGTTTATTTTGTTTTTTAATTATGGTTTAACTTATATGTATTTTAGGTGAATTCCATTTATAATATACTGAATTCAGATTGCTTTGAAGAATTCAGGTATTTGTATATAAACTGTTTAGAGTAATCAAACTTGCCATGCAAAATATTGCCTCCCATTAATACGTATGTCCAAAAAGTAAAGGCTTGGAATGAAAGTTCTACTCTACATTAAACTGATATTTTCTTTCAATTAACATTCACTTGTTGACTTGCTGAACTATTTTATCGAAGTAACAATATTAAACTGGTTTTTTGTCCACATGTAGGCACTTCATGTATGAATACAGGCATTTGACAAAGTATGTTAAAGACCTCTACAATGGCGCATTGTGTCCTTTATGTCCAACGGTACAACTATTTTCGTATTATAACTATCATAAATATCATGATTCTATTAGTTGGAATTAAGTGCATACCTATATGTCTTATTCAGGATAGCATTACGGCAGAATAGCCTTTTTCAAAGTGAGTGGGGAGGGGCATATGCATTGCAGCTGTACGGAGGGAGCATTGCGTGACGACCGACACTAAAAACGGATGCGAGGGAGACTGATAGCCACGTGGCCAGGGCCATAATAAGCCTAGCAATGAACTAACCAATGAAAGAACTTCCCCCAGCCACCCATATTTACCATCCCTTGGCAAACACTTGCATGCACAATTTTTCTATTTCTTCAAATGAATATATACTGTTAGATTCCTTTGTTTTACTCTTCTTCATTTTTTCAACAGGATGGGGGTGTTCTCATTGAAAGCATGGATGGGTGTTTTGGACTTTGCAGGAAAAAGGAGAAGGGACATCATTTAGGAACACCAAAACATGGAACACTACTATTTGCAGATCAGGATGATGTTGATAACTTTGTCAACAGCTATGGTAAAGCTGGGGCAGACATGGAACAGGTAAAAACCTCTCCGATCTACTTCAGATTATTCATGCATGGCAATGTATTTTTTTGTTGTAGCCCACTAAGCCAGACAAATTTTCCACTCTTTCTGTTACATTCAGAGAAAAAATTACATCTCTTTGCTGTTAAAATTGACATGTTTAATGACTTTTTATTATGCACACTCCAACGTCACTCCATTGTCACTCCATTGAAAGGGCATTTATATATGACTGTTTTTTATTCCTTATTTTTTACAGAACTGTAGTAAATTCCATGCCGGAGAGGTTCTAACTGCTTTGAGATCCAAGGGGAAAAACAAGCTCTTTGATGAGAAAGGTGTCTTCGGCCGAGTATGCCGACACAATTTTCCTAAAGGATTTCATAACATAAAGCATGGTGAAAGGTAAGAAGCTGTAACTTAATAATTAATATCAAGGATTAGGCCGTTCATTTTTTCACAGATGTAAAATAACGGAATACCAAATTATCATAAATATATGGCATTACCAAGCAATGTATGATTCTTCATGTCAATGAATTCTCTATAGTCTGTCGGTAAATAATTATTTTTTGAGTATGAAAGGAAATGTATTCCATCAGAAGCTGCAGGTTCTATGCCTTCATGCATACTGTATAACAAACTTAGCTTAAATTCAGCTAAAACAGAGCACATGTTTATTGCTTCTGACGATAAATTGAAAAAAATTACCTCCGAACCACACATATATTTAAATAGCAAACCAATTTCTAGAGTCTCTACAGCAAAAACTCTGGGTGTTGTGATTGACGAACGGGTGTCTTGGGCTGCTCATATTGATTACATTTGTAAAAAAATATCTTCTGGATTGAGTGGCATAAGACGAGTCCAAGATTACATCCCCTTGGAGACAGCTATTACCATCTATGAGGCTCTCGTTTTACCTTGGTTTGACTATTGTGACGTGGTATGGGATAATTTACCAGTAACGTCTGCTGAAAGATTGCAAAAAATGCAAAATAGAGCTGCAAGAATAATAACAAAAAGCAGCTACGATGTCAGATCTAGTGATATTTTAACTTCTTTAGGCTGGAAAAGCTTACAAAGAAGAAGAAAGGAGCATAAGCAATAATAACGCACTTGCACCAAAATCTGTAAGGGAACTCTTTTATTTTCAAGAAAATACCTACGATCTTCGTGGTAGAGAGAAGTGCTTAAAGTTACCGAAACCCAGCACTGAGTTTTTAAAAAGAGCTCTCTCTTATGACGGTGCAAAAGTGTGGAACTCGTTACCCCAAAGTGTCAGACTGTCCAATAATTTAAAATCTTTTAAGAGGAATCTTTCGTCTGTTGGTCCTTAACACTTTAATTACTATAATATTTTTGGGGGGTAGATGAGAATTTATTTCATAATTCTGTCTATATATTCTTAACGTTATTATTAATTTTTGATATATATTACCTATCAACTCGGTTTTCATGAAAACCAATTTGTACATTGATGAAATTTCCCGAGATTAAATAAAAGACATCTCTCTCTCTCTCTCTCTCTCTACTGTATGTGAAACAGTTTTTGTTGTACTAAATGTTAAATTTCTTTTCTCTGCACAGAATATCATACTCTGTTTATGAGCTAAAAAAACTTAGAAGTTTTAATGAGAATGCTAAAAGTAGAGTTATCATCATGTATGACATTGCTTGTCTTTTGTCACAGCATTTAAAGGTTAGTAATATCATAGACTCAGATATAGATGATGAAATTAAGCATTTTATATTATGTAATATAAACTTTTAGAGTGTTTTAGGGTGACTATAATGCCAATCTTATTTGCAGGCTTATATTCCAGAAATTTCAGAAATTACATCTACCCTTCCCCATGGTATTTTGAAGTCAGAAGTGGCAGACGAATATTGATGTAGTATAGCATGCAACTCTGACGTAGGATGTGTTGTGTTAAATCATCCCTTCAGTCAACATTTCCAAACACTAAAAGTGTGAAATACTTTGTGCTATTTTGCACATAAAATGTAACAAACACTAAATAAATCTTATAGTGTTTACAAGTATGCTTTGTTTGTACTCTAGCTATCTTGTTTTAATTTATAAATTTCTGCATAATTTATAGTGCTCCCCGTACGAAACGGGCAGATCTGTTTTTGATCTGCTGCAGATCTGCCAAGAAGTCTGTTACAGATCTGCAAACAGTCTGCTAAAAATCTACAGACTATCTACAGATTATCTGTGGAATATCTGTTGATTATCTGCAGATTATCTGCAGATTATCTGCAGATTATCTGCAGAATATCTGCATAAAGTCTGCCAAATTGATCTGCAGTTAGGTCTGTCAATTACAGACGTTCAGCAGATGCTAAACATTTAAAAACAATATGCTGGCTCCACCAATCATATCCCTTTTATTTAGAGAACAAAATAATGTTTGTTATCAACATTCCACAAGAACATGATTGCTGCAGATGAGTGATGTATAATATGATATCAGGTTACATCATAGAGATCACTACATGCATGGCATACTTCTGTAGATTAGTACGCCCATGCAATCGATCCTTACTCCATACCGAATCAGGAAAAAGAAAGAAAAAGCGTTTTCTAGCTGTCAACAAAGAATCCGTACTCAGACAATATGTAGCTACCTAATTTTTTTGGCATAAAGGCATTTTTCAAAACATCCTAAGTAAGTCATTGTGAGTGAAACACTAATATAGCTACTAATACACGCTTATAAACACACATCCTAAATGTAATAATATATATACTCAAAAATACAAACCTATATAAATCACTTATCTTACTACTTACTCCTTACAAATACACTTAAATTCCTAAAGATACTTTATATTAGTCCTTCAAAGACTTAAAATTTTGAAACTTCCTTAAGTTTTTTTCTCTTGGCTGTCCCAACTTTGTTGGTCAAAATTCGATTCATCTTGGAGACGGTCAACTCCGTGTTGTTTATGGAAGCGAACCGTCCAGAATAAGCTAGAAGAAAAAAGATAGCGTTTAGAAATTGCTTTTCCGTTTTAATTTCACGGCTCAACGATAAGTGCAAGTGCCCTATCTTTATTATTAAAACTTAGTCATTATTGTAATAATATATATAAGTTTTTAGGGACGGACCATTAGATAGTTGAGGGGGATGGGGGGGGGGGGGGGGGTTGCGTAAAACCCCAAAAAATATCGAGCAAGCACTTAAACCTCAAAAAAGAAAAAAAATATCGTGCAACCTCTTCTGCTAGAAGAAAAATATCTAACTGTACGCAAAAAAATAATGTAAAAATATATATATATATATATATATATATCATGCCAACAAAATTCCTGCAATCGCCCATCAATTATCTAATTGTCCATCCCTTAGTATAAGGGATTTTACTCCGACGAAGGAATAACGTCCGAAACGTCAGTAAGTTTTTTCATCTTTTCACGGTGTATAATTTACCTTTTCATCATTACTGTTTCATTAGAAACGCCGACGCAGCTCACACTAGTTTTTAGCTAGTTATATCTTCTTAGTTTAAGATTATAACGTAATAGGTGCTGACCTTTCACTGTCTTGACGATGTCCTGATTAAGTGTTGTCATCACGGACCCATCTTTTGACGTTAGTTTGCGGGTCCCGTGAGCCAGACTCGTGGCCAGTGTTTCATCACTAAAGAAAGTTTCTATAAGCAGCAGAAACAATTTTCTCGCATCTTTTCCGCTCTGGCTGTGAATGGAATGGAGCCTTGCAGAAGATATATATACTCCAGATCCTGGTACAAGTTCTTGCTTTCCAGGACCTGGAATGCTGGAGCATTCTTGATTGCTTTCTGCCTGAAATTTGAGAAACATTTTAGTGAGTCGTGCTAAACTACAAACCGTAAGACATAGCATTTGTATCAAATTAGTTACACTTACTGGTTTTAAGTTCTTTTCAGCATTGATGTTAGTGTGAGATGATGCCGATTCGTTGCATCCTCCATATGATGTTTGATACTAAATTTAAAAAGAAAGGTTACAAACAACTCATTAAAATAATGTATTGATGTATAAACTATAAAAGATGCCGCTTACCTGGTTTGCAACGTCGCCTCCTTTGTAAGCGTTCAAAATGTTTTCGAGAAATTCAATGTTTTCAAAACTGATAGGAACTGTAAACAAAACAGACCAATTGTATTTGTTATTGTTGTTTGGTTTTCAATTAAAAGATTCATTTATACAAAAAGAGGTCCTAGAAAATCACGATTGTGAGAAAGCTTGAGATTTTGAATTCTCTTAATACAATAGGCGCTATAAGATTATCGCTATCTTAGTTTGTAATTCCGTTGTCGAACTTATAAGCGTGACTTTAATCGAATGGCATGCACACTGTACATGCAATCCTGTGCAAAACAATGAGAAGTACAAGGGAGAACTTACATGGTAATTGCCTTCTTTTTAGAGCTGCTATTTCTTCTTTGAGCTCATTTACCATTTCTGAGCAGTTTGAACAAGGAACGACTCTTTCGACTACTGGTTCAACTTCAATTTCGGATGTTGAAATGTCTTCCGCATCCAAGTCGTATAGAGATCGTAAGAAGTGACCCATCTCCCCAAGAGATATTTCTTCAGTCACAGTGTTCGACGGACGTACTGGAGTGTAATATGGAAGTCCATGCGTGTTAGATGGAGGTGCATGAGTGTTAGATGGAGGTGCATGAGTGTTAGATGGAGGTGCATGAGTGTTAGATGGAAGTGCATGAGTGTTAGATGGAGGTGCATGAGTGTTAGATGGAGGTGCATGAGTGTTAGATGGAGGCGCATGAGTGTTAGATGGAGGTGCATGAGTGTTAGGTGGAGGTGCAGGAGTGTTAGATGGAGGTGCACGAGTGTAAGATGGAGGTGCACGAGTGTTAGATGGAGGTGCACGAGTGTTAGATGGAGGTGCATGAGTGTTAGATGGAGGTGCATGAGTGTTAGATGGAGGTGCATGAGTGTTAGATGGAGGTGCATGAGTGTTAGATGGAGGTGCATGAGTGTTAGGTGGAGGTCCAGGAGTTTCTGCTGTGGAAGGCTGATGGGTGGTGACATCAACTTCTGTTGCTTGATCCGTATAGCGTTCCTTGAAGAAAATAGCTGCTTGCGTTTTCCCCGCCTCTATTTCAGCATTCTTTTTATTTTTCAATTCTTCTTTCTTGCTTACCGGCTTCTGTTGTCGTGGGGCATTGTTTGTTTTCTTTACTATTTTGTTTTGGTTTTGGTGACCATCATTTCCTTCTTCACTCTCCAGAACAATTCTTGATTTTTTTCGCGGTCGTTTTTTGGCCGTGACTTCGCTCTCCATTTCCTCAGCAACCTTAACGCACTCCAGTTCGAGTTCCTCCTCGTTATCTGAAATACATATTTTGTGATTTGTACATCACTTAAGTCTCTTGCTTCAAGCTCTAAATGTTTCACTTTTAATCATCAATATATACCATTATTCTAGAAAGTCTAAAGGCATTATTTCCCTGTACTCAAAGAATCAAATCAAGGTATGCAAATGTACTAGTGTCACCATGTTGACTGTTGAAACCTAATAGCTGCATAGTCAACATTCCAAGTTTTTGCGCCTAAATTTAATTTCTACATATTCGGCGCCGCGCAAAAATTACCGAGTTTGATTTAGCTTATTGTTCTTTTTTTACCAAGTTGGTAAGAGTAGTTAATTTTGTTTAATATTCTCTTGTATAGATTTATATGTAGTAATTTTTTCAGATAATCCGTACTTTCGCGCAAGTCAGCTATGTTGCGAAGTACACAACCCTTAGTTAAATTGATCGACGGAATTCACTGACTTTCTTTATGCATGTAAAACATGAACATATTTGTAACTTAGGCCATGGCCTACGATGATTATTCAAAATTCGAAGACTGTATATTTTAACACTGATCATTTGTTAAGACTCACCTCCAACCATTATTATCTTGGCAGGATATGCTGTGAATTTAGCGGCCTTTCTACCTTTCCTGCTCTCCTCCCAATCTACCATAGTTGTTTCTCCCTCTTTGACATTTCCATGAATGTTCCTTGCACACACAACGCTGTACTGCTTATCTTGGATCCAGTAAACCAAAGCATAGGCCATTGTACGAATTTTGCTGAGAGGATGCTGTTAGCGTTGTCTAAAACCAATTCGGAAAATGGCGCGCAAAAGTGAACACCGCGTTTGAACTCAGTCCATAAAGTGACATTTGATCAGTCGATCGCTCTCAGATAACATGCCCTTATCGGATCGGTTTCCTATTGGTTGGGTACGAAGATCCATTTCAGAGAGAGGAACCGTGTTTACTTAAAATAGAAAAGAGTTCACACCAGCTTCCTAAGTATATTTATTTTCAGTTTTACCTGTCAACTTATAACCAAAGACCTACTGAACGCTTGTACAAATTATCATTTGCATTTCTGTAGATACGTATGCAGTCGTTGTATTCTTTGTTGTGGTCGTAATTTCTCTAAGACAACAGTAACTGTCAGCAGAATTTTATTTGGGATTGGTACCGTCTACTTTTTAGCAATGTTTTGGCGAGTAAAACTTGAACAACCGTAAGTTTTATGAGATCAAGATGATTGTACCTCAAAAACATTATTTTGTATTAAACTTATGAGAACTAAGTCAAGTGATAATTGACCCAATTCACTTTTAAGAAATCACAAGACTGAGCTAAGTAAACATAAAATGACAACAAAAACATCATCATTAGCGAGTTTCATATCCGAGTTTATAGCTAGGTTTTATCTTATTTTTGCCGAAATTCCAAATTTGAACAACATTAAAATACGCTCGCTTCTAAGCAGCTTGTCAGTGATGCGTTTAGAATGCGTTCACTATTGTTAAAACAAACACCTGAAGGAACACCCTTCATATTAGGTTACAAGTGGGGAATGTATCTAACAGTCAAGTGTCTATAAGTCTCGCGTACGGCCGTGTTTAGCTTCGGATAATAGTTTTTTTTTCACCAATGGCTGAAAATACTGATGACTATTCTTCTTCTATTTGCAATGAAGAAACAACCGATGTTAATAAGCCTTTCGAAATACCCGGTTTGTTTTCCCAAGTCGAGGGAATAGCATGTGATATCAACTCAACATATTTTGAAGTGGATCAAGAAGACAACAGTCAAGTGTCTATTGGAGATGGACTAGAGGAAACAAATGACACAGCTATCAGTGAAGTTGGTTTTAGCCCCCAAAGTCCATCACAATCACTGGATATTTGTGACTATATAGACCTTTTGGAGAATTCCGAATATGTCGTTGATCCTGAGCAAAGGAGAGAAGAGGTTGACCTTTTAGAGCCCGAATTTGATGAAAGTCTTAATGATAGCACACCATGGCCCGAGGAATTATTTTCAAATGTTACCGATGACTATGATGAAATGTTTTCAACTCCAGCTGAAAACTTGTTCGAAGATGATGAAAGTGAAAACAATGATAGGCAAAACGACGAGCATCATCAACCGCTTTATCACAATGCCCCTTTGACAGTGTCAGAAAGTTTACTGCTGATCATTACTTTCGCCATACGGCATACACTATCTGGAAGCGCTCTGGAGGATTTGCTTGTTTTGATCAGTTTGCATTGCATCGCCCCTAATTTGTGCCGGAAATCCCTTCAACAGTTCCGAAAATTTTTCAAAAACATCAAGAATCCTTTGGTGTATCATCGTTACTGTTGTTATTGCTTCTTACTCATTGATGACAAAGCTACAGTTGTTTGTCCAAACACTCTTTGTGCACGAGACCTTACAAAGAGGAACTCCTGCTCTTTCTTTATAGAGATACCAATTGCGCAACAGATTTGCAATTTGTTTGCTAAAAATGGCTTTTATGACAGCTTAAGCTATCGTTTCAAAAGGACCAAAAAAAATGAAGACAACTTCAAAGACTCCTAGAATACTTTTGCTTTATGCTTCCCTATTTATATGAACTTCGTTATCAAACTATCAATATCCACAATCTTTTGCACCTTCCTCAAGCAGTGCGGGAACTTGGTCCGCTGTGGACCCATTCGTGTTTTCATTTTGAAGACAAGAATGGGTATATCTTAAAAATGATTCATGGCACGCAAAACGTTTCTTCGCAAATTGTCTCAGCAGTCTCTTTCATTCAAAATTTACCACAGATGGTAGAATCCCTTGAATGTAATTCAAGTGCTTTAGCTTTTTATCGGAAGCTAATTGGATTTCAACAAAATACACAGCAAACACAAGTAATGCATAATGCTTATGCACTTGGATCTTCTTTTTCTCGAGAGCTTACAAAGGAAGAGTTCACTGCTCTAGCAAACGAACTAGGATACAATCCTGACTCGAACACTGTTCTTGCATTTACTCGAATAAAAAAGGATAAAGAGATTTTTCATTCAAGTTTGTACAGGAAAGCGACTGTTAGGAATAGCTATACCGTCATGTATCAATCTGGTGGAAACGGTTTAAGATTCGGGCAAATACTTTACTTTTTCCAATATAAGCCGAGTTGTACAAGGATGGGTAACTGTATGTTCAGATGCACATGCCATGCCTTCAATTACTCCATGATTCAAGAGCTTTCACAAGAGCAAGATATTAATTTGTGTACAGACGACTCATGTCCAGTTGAATTGACTCATGTAATTCCAGTTAAAAGGACAATTTTGAAAGTAATTCCTTTTTCAAGTATCGTCACAAAGTGTATATACCTAAGTTATAAACAAGAGCCATGTCACGAAGAAATAGCCTTTGTTGCAACTTTTCCTAACAAACTGGAACAATATTAATTTTTAAAAGATTTTATTTATCAATCATTTCTCTTTCAAATTTGTATTATAATATTGTCAACTTCAATTTCCGGTTGGCGTGCCCCAGTGCGGTGACCGTGCTGTTTTCATGCATTCATATACAAAAACCGCTCTTAGTTTACAACTATATCTGATTCAGTATAAACAAAGCAGGGAGAATGTAGAGTTTTATGTAGTTTAATGTGGTATTTACAAGGCTTTTGTTTTCTGATTCTGTTGAGATTTTGGGTAAACGTAACGAAGCCCTTGACGAAATCGTCCATGTGTTAACAGATAATATAAGTCTAAAATGAAGTCCCATGGACCTTCAGGATAGACCAGCGATTTAGTTAAAGTACAACTTTGACGAAAATTGGTCTCTCGGCCAAAGAGTTATTATGTACAGCGGTTTTACCTATGACGTCATAAGTACATGCATGCAACCTTAGAGTAACGCACTTTGACCAGAATACATTTCTTGTTCGAGTTACCTCGAGTGTATTTGACGTTTTAAACGCCTTATCGTTTTAAACGCGTTAATGAATAAATCTAAACAGTCTTTTCTAAATCTTCGATACCTTATCAAATGATAAGTCAATTCGGGAAAGTTGGAAGCTCGCTATTACAAGGTCAACTGATGTTTGTTTAATTACGGTATGTACCGTGCTTGGAGTAGTTATCTATTTTCGAATGTGTATTTGAATTACCAGCGTTTAGAAATATTAGGCATAAAATGGAAACCAAAGGAGCACTTAAGAGTCGCCTCGAATAGTAGATTTGATAAGTCTTGATTATTTAGCGTAAGCCGAACCCTTTCTTAAACGCCATGCAGTCATCTGTTCATTAGATATTTTTGTCCAAACCACGAATCTTGAAAATAATTTTACTTAATAGCGGAAAATTATATAAAAAATTCTTGCAAATTAAGCTTTTGCCACTAAGGTTTATATAAAAAAGGTATAGATCACCCCAAAAATTAATGTTCTCGATATGATCTCCAGGACGATGCTACGCGCTGTTATTTGTTTGCATATTTTATGGCAGATTTTGCAGATGTTAGACAGATCTGTTTTTGATCTGCAGGTAGTCTGTAGAATATGATCATTGCAGACAACCTTCTTCCCAACATCTGCACAGACTAAGAGCAGATCATGCAGACCTAAAACAAGGCTGCAGTGCATCTGTTTTGGCAAAAACAGATCTGCTGCAGATCTGTTGCAGATCTGCCCGTTTCGTACGGGTCCTCTCAGGAAAGCCTCATAGAAGGTGTTGATGTGGCCATACCCATATTTCACTGCTATGGACACAAGGCTTCATGCCAGGTGAGAAGAAAAACAGTTATTTTTGTATTGGTCTTATGACTGATGCCATTTTGTATCTTAATTTCTATATTTTACCAATTGTATAATAGCTATCCTTCTTGTGTCTCAAATGCTTACTAATTTTCTCAATTTTGCTGCATGTTTAAAGATCCAGTATAGTCTGAGAAGGATTGAAGGTATTGGTTTAACAGATGGTGAAGGAGTAGAACGGTTATGGTCTTTTTTGAGAAGGTTCTCGTGTATTACTAAAGAAATGAGTGCCCACAAAAGAACCGATGTCTTGACTGATGGATTACTTCACTATGGTCATCATTTGTACTTCAAATTTGGTATGTAAAAATTATAATAAGTTACATTTCCCTGATGCCTATATACTGTAACAGTGACATAATATCACCAAACAAGCTGTCAGAATGGCAGTTCGTGTTGCTTATGACTACATGTGCATAACATAACATGCTTTTGATGAGTACATTTTATGCTTAAATACTGTACTTTGATAATTTTTTTGAATCAAAGGATGATACTATGTACTAGTTATCTATAGAGTGTGTGCACTCATGTGACTCGAAATACCTTAATATATGAATAAATTATAACTACATTGTACAATGAAACAGCCACCATAACGAGAGAAGCTAAAAGGTGGTTATAACATAACATGTTACAGTATTTGAGGTCTTTTTAGCTTCCAGGGTAAACTCTTTCTTTTTCTTAAATTACTATACCCACTTCCATTTTCCAAGAAATATAATTAAGATGCAGAAAAAACCGATCAGCTATGATAAAGCTGTGATTTGCAAAATAAATTAATTCATGTTATTTTTTATAAGGTGTTAGTCTTAAAGCAAAATATTTGAGAGCAGAAACTCTTCTCAAGGATGTCACTTCAAAGCTTAAAGCAGTTACCGATAAACTCCCAGGTATTAATTTATCACTATCTGTTCTTAAATGTATAACTTATTATCACGGAAATACTTTAATTTAAATGCTATGCTATTACACACAATCGCACTCCACACATGCTTTGAGATAATTTCTTCAACTCTTGTTAAATCTATTTTTTATTCTTGTAATACCTAGTTGAATGTGATACTGTCAAGATACAAGAGTGGAAAGATGAAGAAGTAGATGCTTTAAAGCCAAAAGAACAAGGTATTTTGAATCATATTTACATGAAATTTCTGTTTTCACAGCAATGATGCATATATGTATATAGCTGTTATTAGAAATGAAACACTTGCTGAAAATAGCTGTCTTTTATTTGTATTCATTTATTTTCATATGTGTAATTTATGTTTAAAGGTTTGATACTGCAGTGGGATGAAACTTACGTAAGCCTCCTTCTTTCAGCTAAAAAGCTCAGGTATGTAAGTGTGGATACATAGCATTCATGTATACCAAGCAATATAATAGTATAGTACTTTTAGGAGGATTTCTGATTTTGCTCATTCCATCTTAATTGTTAGTCTGTGTAGTGTCAGGCCATCCACCTCTCCCCTAGTACAGAATTCCTAATAAAGAATTATAAGTGATAAACCAAATATATTTCCTAAACAGCTCCATTTCTTAATTTGCAGAAATGAATTAAGTTGTGTGCAGGAGGAAGACCAAGAGAAAGTCAGAGATGTAGAAAAGAAAATTAAACGGTAAGTAAGATATTTTCAGTCATGTAGCTTTGTCAATGATTAAACTATGTATAATGTATGAACATTTTAAAGATTTTGTTGCCAAGATTCTATTAATTGTAATGCCAAAATATGAAGATATTACTTTTACTGTCTTAATTGATACGCACTGATTGACAAAACATACAAGACATGAAAATTGGGCAACAGAGGCTAATTTCCACCATCACGTGATCAGGTAGCCATTACAGGAAGCAAAACAATAGAGTCTTTTTCCCCTGGGAAACTGAATCCTTTCTCATGTAAATCCGACACATTAAACCAGATTCACTTGTTCCTGCCTCCTGTCATGTCTGCCATCATGTGATTGTGAAGGTATGATGGTAAAGTCTCTATAGACTGTCATCAATCAAAGAATGTAAAGATATCGACCAATTTCTGTGTCAGCAGCTTCTTTCCTGTCTCGGTCAGCCCGTAGCAATGAAAACTGGTAAATCTATGTTCCTGTAGAAACCACTGGTTCTGAGGTCCTGCAGAAGAGATAGAGAGAGTGGGGTGTTGGGAGGGGTTTTCCCATGAAGCTGAAACAAGCAATTAAGTATTTACTTACCATTCATTTTTGTGATACAGAAACGAGAAGGCTATAAAAGCCATGGAGAAAAAAAATAATGTAAGAGAAAGATGGTCTGATGTATCCCATGTTTTCATTACTGTCAAGTCGCGACTGAATGATAAAAGAAAAAGCGAACTGTTGCTGAAGTTGCACTGCATGGCATCGGAGAGGTGTTTTTTGGTAGAACTAAAGCGAAAGTATGCAGGTATTGTACCAAAATTCACATGAATAATTAATGTATGTATTTAATTAGCTTCAGGTCCCCACTCTAATTCTAAAAGGCAGAGAAATCCAAAAACATTTTAATGTCAGAGAATTATCAGGGAATACATTTGGTTAAGGAAATTATAAAAATCTCTTGTACTGCATTTTTTGCTGATTGTTGTCATTTTACCTTATAGATGGTCAAGCAATCGCTATAAAGCTTTCGAAACAGATTGACAAAGTTGTGAAATCAATCAACAAGACTTTGTCGGAAGTTAATAGGTTACTGCCTGTTGATAAGCAGATCCTGTATGAAGAGGCTAAGGATCCAAAAAGTAGCCTTTACTCTACGATGACAGATGGAGGCACTACTGTACCAGCCTCTCTAAGGAGACAAATTATTGATTTGTCCTGCCTGAGCAAGAGGTGTGAAGAGGAGATCAACATGTTGAAGGAGGAAATGAGGCGACTTCTTTCCTTTATCCATGAGCAAATCAGGCTAATAGACGAATATGTGGATACCCTTCAGGCTGATGTCCCTCTTAATGCAGGATTGACAGCATGCTTGAAGAAAAAAAGGATGGTTTACTCTAACCAAGTTTGCTTTTTGGGACGGTTATGGAGTGGTATCTGGGATACCACAGTTCAGGTGCCACCAGTGAAAACGTATTCTAACCTCAGTGGCATAGATCACACTTTAGCTGAACAGAACTCAGTGGAGCTAAATGACTTGATGTTAATGCGGGAAGATGAAGAGGATGAAAGTTTTGTTTTGGAGCTGTCATCAGATAGTGATTTATCTGATGATGAGTAATGAACAATAATAATAATACTTATAGAGCGTTTTCACATGACGTCACAGCCGCCATATTGGTGTACCTCTGACAATAACTTTGTCATTAGTTTCTTTTGTTAGGTACACCAATATAGCTGCTATCAATATGGTGACTTAACTCTCTAGGGACGGAGTAAAAACGCTATTAGCTTTACAGTTCAAACCATAATAGATGAGGCGGTAAGCCGTGTGGGATGGGCTCGGAAATTTTATAAGAACATGCGTAATGGGTAAATCATGAGCCTTGTATGAAACGACTGAATAAGAGTGCTAATCGGCCTTTCGCAACTTCAAGTCGCGTAAAACATGAGCCCGCTCAACTAGAAACCGTGGACAGTACCATGAACCGTAGCTCAAAATATAGTTAATGGAACGGAATGGTTGGGAAACGTATTGTTCTAGGTTTTTGATTGACTGTATCCATTGTTATATAACGTTGACCGTGCACATAGAAGGAAAAATGTTTCTGTAATTTGTTTACAGTATTAGAGAATATAGAATTCTTTCCCTAAGAAATCGTTCTAAAATAGTTATTTGTTAATTAATCCTATACGACATTATTAATTATGTATCGAAAATAAAATTGCCCTTTTCCATGCTTTCTTACTTATCATACAGTAGCTTAGCTGTATCTGCGATAAAGGGAGTAACTAATGAAACATAAGTCATTTCTTGGCGCAGATAGTTATAGATAAGTTATAGCATTTCTTATCTCAATCATAAACACAAGCGCAAAGAACTGAAAAAAAAGTGTTCATACTTGTAATTGCGCTTATGCACTCGTGTCACGTGATCGTGTTCATGTAATAAAGAAGCCACCATTTCTCTCGGAATATATAAAATAAAGGTTTGTTAACAATTTTTAATAATAAAAAATAGCTTATCTAAGACAATTATTTACGCAGTTACTAGAACCATACTGGTGGTTTTCCGATTCAGATGAATAAACCCCGTTACAACACAAAACCGTGGAATCAGGGCAGGACCCCACGCCCCTTCCCCTTCTTACGGGTCTGAATAGAACGGAATATGGAAAGCTCTATCTTTCCGTTGGGTATATGATGGGTTACCATGAAAATGTATTCAATGGATAAACTGAATCTTGTATATCATGTCGCAATCTACGTACGTAATACCTGGCTGCAAACGTCAGTCTGTACATTATGCGCCTATCTACTGCCTGCTGATGGAACACGTCGGGACGTACCTTACAGTTCTACCATCGTTTGGACACACAATTTTACACACCAGGGTCCGGTTGTACGAAGCCTGGATAGCGCTATCCGACCGATAAATCTTATCCAGTCGATAAATTTATTGGAAAACAGCATAGACTTACCTATTATTGGATAAGGATTTATCCGCCGGACAGCGCTATCCAGGCTTCAGTGTACAACCAGGGCCAGTAGATCTCGGTAAATAAAGAAATATACATCTATATTTCAATTTCCTGTTTTGTATATTATACCAAGATGCACAAGTCGCTATAACGTAACTGTATCAACCTTCTTGCGGCCATAACGAAATTAGCACATTATAACATGCGAAATTGTCACACGTGTCGAAATTACCGCGAAAAAATCAAAAGAAATGTTTTAATGCCCTAAATAATGGATTTCTTTGCAGATCTAATACATAGGCATTTAGTACTACTAATTGGAACAGTCTAGTTGAATAATTCGGTATGCGAGGGAACGTTATGATGCGAGCTGAATAGTTGAATTTATTCAACTTATACATATATGGGTCAGTATCATATCACTTCACTATGTGGCAGAGCAGCCTCATCGCGTACATACACCGCCGTTGTAGTTTTGCAGTTTTCTGGTTTAGATTATTAAATATACTTCATAAAATTGTCGTTTATGGACAACAGTAATGTTTAATGTGTTCTTATAGCCCTAGATATTGAGCAAAGTGTGTTTAAAATACTTTAACTTTTCTACGGATGAGTCGCGATTAGCACATGATTTCGTTATCGCAACTCGTTACCTTTTTGATTGGATGAACATACCGACACTGGTTAATACGGACATGCAGTTGTTAAAGATTAAGGTGGCAGATAAATATATGTACTTGCTTAAAAAATATGTCAACTCTTATTATATAGGATCATGGTTCTGTGTAACGAGACCTATAACGAAAACATAACGAAATTAGCACCACGGCCAACTAAACTGAAAACTGATGTTCGTAGCCGTAGGTCGGCGAGCTACTTGAATGAGTTTAAATTTGGCTCTTTGATAGAGCTTAAATATGTTCAAAATGTACACAACGTACTTTGTTGGAGGAGGGGGGGGGGGGGGGGGAAGTTATGGATTGCTGGTGCGGCGCAGCGTTTTTTTATGGGGGGGGGGGGGGGGGGAGTGGGCTTACATTTGTTGGTCTATTAATATATATCTACCAAAACCACCTATCTTTTTGAAAAACCGAGGGGGGGGGGGGGGGGGGGGGGGCTCCAGCCCCGGACCCCCAGCCCCAGCCCCACCCCAGCCCCCCTTAATTCCCTATCGTCTTCTCCGCCCCTGGCTTGTTATTGTCTTATCATTTTTTAATAAAGTCAAAAGCCAATACAAGTTGCATGTCGTATGTCGTATGATTGGTTCTTCAATGTGAAATGTGAAATGTAATTTTTGTCCTGTGAAATCTGATGTTATTAATTCTAGGTTGATAGTAAACATAAGACGAAAGAATAACTATACAACAAATAAAACACATGTGTTGGATTCCATGCTTAACCCCATATACTGTACCCCCATAAAGTTACCTTTTACACTCTACCGGTTAAACATGTAAAAAGTATCCTATCCTTTACTCCTCTATATATATCCGATACTGCAAGCGGAACCCCATTTCCTCACTAGTAAATGAAACCAGTGACTGGGTACTAGTCTATGGACACTAATGCATTGCGGCCTTTAAAATACTTGTATTTTTTTAAATTGTCAGTGATATTCAGCCACAACGAAATCATTTTAATTAACTTTCTTATATCGCTTTTATAGATAAGAAATGCATTTCCATTATGAATCTGGATACGATGCTATTGACCTTGTTGGTCAACTTCGCCAAGAAAAAAAAGTGGCAAAGGAGATTGGTTTGTCGTATAGGAGCAATTTTCTTAGTCTCATTGAAAATCGAGCGTGCCATTTCCACGGAATCAGAGAAGTGGGCTCAATACCTGCACCTCGAGCTCGAATGTCATCGGAGGTAATAAAAATGAAAATGTGCAATGAGTCTCATAAGATTATGGACTATTTAAATGATCCTGCACAGAAGGCTGAGACGAAGAATGGAGAAGAAATACATCGAAAGGTTTATAAATATCCATGCAGTGTAAGTATAAAGCTAATAAGAGTTTAAGATTACTTTATATACAACAATTATAAAGTAATACTGTAATTTAAAGCTCTTATGATTATTAATGCTTATATAAGTCTATATCAGTTTGGCGATAAATAGTCATTTCTTTAAATTATAATTATAGCAGATCCATCTTAATAGGTGTTAACTGGGGAATAGGTCAGAAATATACAGGTGTCATTCTCGTGCCTTCACATTTTAGGGGTCTTAAACGTTTTTGACCTTGGATTATTTATTCACTTTATTTCTAGATTTGCAAAAAGGAATATAATAATATTTCAAACCACATGAGGCATGCACATAAACTCAGTAAAAGTCAAATAGAGGAATTTAAGAAAGAAAAGAATCAGAAAAGGGCACAAGGCAATCAGGAAAAGGAAAAGAAGTAAGTCCTTTATAATATAAGCTTAAGAGCGACTGTCTGTAAAAATCAAACAAAATTGATAAATTAAACGAAACTTACCTGTAAGTTGAAGTTTGATAGAGATTCTACCGTAGCATTTGCAGAAATGAGGAGGTCACGTGAGATAGCAAGCATGCGTATCCGAGCTCAGTCTTTAAAGAATTTTGGGTGACTTTGAAAAGTACATATGGGGGCATACACTAATGCCCAGGGTGAATGGGTTTTAGGGAGGGATGTGACCTCCTCATTTCTGCAAATGCTACGGTAGAATCTCTATCAAACTTCAACTTACAGGTAAGTTTCGTTTAATTTATCAATTCTACCTCGCATTTGCATACAATCGGAGGTCACGTGAGATTTCAAAGCTCAAAGTCTCACAAAATTAGCCCTCACAACAGTAATAGCTACATGAATTTTATTTCTACTGAGATTCATGTATAATGTCAAAATGAAACCTTGTAACATAGGTAAAAGAACAATTAACAATAAATTTGTAACAGCAATATAGGACTAAGCCTGAATATTAATTGTTCGAGGAAGCCAACACTGCTTCTGCAAAGTTATTTGGCTTTACAACTGGTCTGTCATAGAATCGTGCAAATACTGACTCTGAACTCCAGCCAGCTGTGGTCATTATGTCTTCAATAGGAACGTCTGCAGCTTTAGCTGCTGAAGTTGACGCTGACCGAGTACTATGACTTTTAAAAACGCTAGTGTCAATTCCAGCTGCTTTCATGGTTTGTTTAATCCACCTAGAGATAGAGTCTCTGGATGCTGGTCCATGAGGCTTGGCATGACAAATAAGCAGTTGACGAGAATCCTTCCTAAGGGAAGCAGTTCTTTCAATGTAAACATTCAACAGAGTAAGCACACAAAGTTTTTCATCTAAAGTGTAACGCTTGAAGACAATGGGAGTCAAGTGTCTGTTTTTCCCCCCAGTGTTTCTGGTCTGTTTTAGGCATGAAGTTATATTGAATGAGATTTCATTTGGCTGTACATTCATGTTATCTAAAGACAGTAACTGGAGTGTTTGTGTTCTTTGAGCGGATATAAGTACCATAATCATGACTAGCTTATGCGTGAGCAGTTTGAGAGATAGTTCTCTGGCTGTAGGGAATTTCTTCAAGTGAAGTAGCACTTGCTGTGGATCCCATGTGGCAATATATCGTGGCAATGCAGGTTTGAGGTTAAACAACCCTGACATAAATCTGGACACAACAGGATGGCTGCCCAGCTTCACCCCATCAATTTTGATGAAGCTTGATAAAGCACTTCTAGCTGTTCCTACTGCACTGTAACCCATAGATTTAGATAAATGACACAAAAATTGAAGGACATTTTGAAGGCTGGGCTGAAAACTATGAACATTATGCTCCTCGCAGAACTTGACCCATGCTGCAACATATGTCTGATATTGCTTACGAGTCCCTGTCCTCCAGGATTGAAGTATAATGTCAAGAGGTTCGCCTGTTACTCCTTGATTTGTAAGAGCTAACCTGATACAAGACAACCAAGAAGTTGCAGTTTGGGGTAAAGTGGATGTACCTCCTCTGGGCTGTGAGGCAGCATCAGTGTTTTTCGTTTGTTTGTTATCTTTATTGGTTGAGCTTGGAGCATTTGCAATAGCCTCGGATACCAGAACTGTGTTGTCCAATGAGGAATTATCAAGATTGCCATTACTTTGTCTAACTGTATTTTCTGAAGAACTTTCCCTATAAGGCTAAAAGGGGGAAAGCAGTATATTAGTTGATATTTTCCCCAGTCAATTGTAAATGCATCAATGGCTATGGCACCTGGGTCAGGTTTCCAGGCTACATATTTTTGGACTTTATGGTTAAGTCTAGAAGCAAACATGTCTATCTCCGGCATTCCCCAACATTTTGTGAGGTTTTGAAAAGAGTCTAGGTCAAGGGACCACTCAGTATTGCTGTCATTTTTCCGGCTGGCTTCATCTGCCTCAGTGTTAAGACAGCCAGGCAAGTGGGAGACAGACAGTTTTAAGCTTCTTTCTTTACACCATAGTATAATATCCTTTGTAATTTCATTACATTGTGGGGAATGAGTGCCTCCCATATGCTGGAGGTATGCGACTGCTGTGGTATTATCACATAGCACTTTTATAACCTTGTCATGCAACTGATGACATAGAGATTTAAGGCATAAAAACACTGCTTTCATCTCTAGAAAATTAATGTGGTTAAGTGATTCCTCTGGTGACCATCTTCCCCGTGCTATTAAGTCTGTTCCTTCAATTATGCCACCCCAGCCTGAGAGTGAACTATCAGTTTTTAGGGTGAGCTCAGGTGGTTGTAAGACTAGTGGGCAAGGGAAGAGGTCACATTCCCTAATCCACCATTCTAGATCTTTCCTAGCAACGGGTGAGATGCTCATTTCACTATCTAGATTCCAATTATGTGATTTTAGTGCATTTGTTTTGTCATTCTCTAGGGACCTATAAAATAGGGGTCCATAGTACACTCCAGGGAATGAGGCAACCATAAGGCCTACTACAGAGGCAACTTCTCTTATAGGTACAAGTCCCTGATGTTTTAATAGTTTTGCACATGATTGTTTTAGCTTGTCAACTTTATCAGGAACCATAGATATATCCATAGTAGTCGAGTTAATAATGAATCCCAGGAATTTAACTTGCTGTGATGGTGTAATTATTGATTTGATGTCATGGACTGTAAAGCCCAATGAGCTAAGCAAGTTAGTTGCATCTTTAGTTTGATTATTAAGTTCCTGAGGGGTATCAGCTAACAAAAGAATGTCATCGATATATCCCACTAAATGGTTGCCCTTAACTCTAAGGGTAGCATAAACTGGTTTCATAAGCTTAGTGAATGACCTAGGGGCACTAGATAGCCCATTAGGTAAGCATGTAAATTCATATAATGTATTTTTAAAATTAAATCTGAGGTACTTTCTGTGTTCAAATGCTATAGGCACTGAATAGTACGCATCCTTGAGATCAAGAACTGCCATCCATGACCCTTGTTTAACGAGTTGGGCAGCTGATTGTAAGGACTCCATTTTAAAATGCTCATAGGTTACATGTTCATTGAGTCTTTTTAGGTTTAGGATCAGCCTGTGTGATCCATCCTTTTTGGGTCTTGTGAATATGGTTGATATGAACTCATCTTCACAGTGAGTAGTTTCCACAATAACATTTTTATCTCGCAATTTAGCAATCTCTTTGTCTATAATTTGTTCCTCTCCTTTGGAGAAATGAATGCAGGGAGCTACTGTTTGATGAGGCTCTGAGTCAAAGGCTATACGATAGCCAGTTACGATCTCAAGTATGGTACTATCGGATGTTAGCAACCTCCAGGTGTCTATAAAATTAGCTATATTACCAGCTTTAAAATTTATGTTGATAGTGCATGCACTTACCAGGTCATTAGAGCTTTTTTTTTGACTGTTGTCGTTGTTTTGTGCTCTGTCTCTGACCTTCTTTCCTTTTCCAGGGTTTGTAGTCCTGGCCTCTGGAGTTTTTTTTTGAATTCCTGTATTTGCTACCATGCGAATTACCATATGAATTGTTGCTACGGTAGTCTTTGGATTGGATTCTGGCACCAATTTTGTTCTGGTCACCAATATCTTTCAATTGTTTTTGGAGGTCATCTCCAAAAAGCATGTCAGAGAAGGGAATCTGTGAAGAGCACAGATAGGCATAATCCTTGCCTATGTCTGACTTCATAAACAATTTTCTCTGCACATTTATCTCATAGTTTGCATGTGAGAAGAGAGATAAGGCCTCTAAGCCCTTTTTCTTCATCTGCTGAAGTTGGTCGCCGCTCAGGTGCCCTGTCATGGACAGGTCAGTCATGCGCATGACTGGTATCATTCCTTTCACTAGAGCTTGTTGAATTTTGTACATTTGTGCATCAGTTTTTCTAGTGTAATCTCTGAGCCTTCGCCAGATGCCTGGATTCACCCTAGTAGGCTTTGCATTTTGACAGTTTTCCGGCCTTTCTATGCGATCTAACTTGTCTTTTAATGCTTTATCCGACATACGATGTCGAAGCATTTTGTCAACTAGCTTAGCGAGCTGGTTATGTTGGAGCTTGGCCCCAGTTATGTCATCAGACTCGTACTCCTTTTGGAGTTCGGCTAGTGTTTCATCAATATCTGACTCACCAGATTCATGTTCGTGTTCAGATTCATCTGAGACATTGTTTTTACCAATGATCTCATTCATGATTTCCTCAGGGTCTCGATCATCCTCGCCATCAGGCGTGCTCGTGGAGCGGCCATCTTGGCGCCGTTTTTTGGCGGGACGATCTTCAGGGGCCGCTGAACGTTTTGCCGGCCCTTTGCCTTTTCCCTTCACGGAAGAGGTTCTTGAAGAGTCTTCTTGCAATTTTGTAGGGTTTTCTTTTCCAATTAGATGTTCTGTAAGTTGATTAATCGCTGATGTTAAGCGGGTAAGTTGGTCGGTTGATGTATCGAGCGGCATGGCCGACTCCGAAGTTCCTTCACCACTGTCAACGGTCTTCTTGGAATGACTTTCCGGTCCCTTTCCTTCGTCTTCAGAGTCTAGGCTGATGTTTTCAGCCATTTTTAAAACTATCTTGGGATAATTTTCGTCGAAAAGAAGCAATTTCAACTCCTCTAAGACAAATCGCGACTGTATGCTCGGACAACAACTCGCACTGAGCTCGGATACGCATGCTTGCTATCTCACGTGACCTCCGATTGTATGCAAATGCGAGGTAGAATCAGAAATATGTGGAAAGGCTCAAATTTTCGAATTCGCTCTACTTTTGGATTTTAGTAGTGCATGATGAAGGAAGAAACGCTGTGTGGTTAGTTTTGAAAAATACTTTTTTGTTTTCGAGAAATAGGGAAAAATCGGTTTGAGCTCCAGGGACGATTTTCGCTGCCAAAAGATGGCTGAAAATTGCTTACTTTCGCTTGGTCCGTGTATCAAAACTATTAATCCAAATAGCCTTCTAATACTTTCTGCCAAAAGTACAACTCTTATTTGCTCAATTAAGAGTAGTTTCATAAAAATCGAACAACTCAGAATTATTTTACACAATAAAAAGCAATGGGCACTGAGTTACAATGCTGGTCAGTGCATCTCGAAAACTGCGAGTTTCCCTATGTGCCATCCTTCCAAATCTTATGAAATTATAGTCAACAACTATTGGGAAACTACTCTTTTGAAAAATGTATTTTTTATTTTGGGGAAATAATTGTGCGCTTTTTGCGAGAGCTTTTATTTTGACTCATTAAATATGCAGAAATCATTGTTTGGCGATTGCGTGACTAAAGACTTCTCGAAATAAATTCCCTTGAAACATCATTGTTTTTCAAATCTAGTCTATACAAATAAAAGAAAACATTAACATACTAACCTTCAACACGAAAAGGTCTTTTCCGTTGCTCCATTCATCGGAGTTATCAAGAAACTAGAATTGGCAACCGTGGCGTTGGCTTGTTTTATGCAACCGATTTCCGAAAATACCATCTATCAGTAACTTGTCAGATTTCAATAAGAAATATACAGAACAGTATAAGGCCAGGGATCCACCTTTGGCTATTTCTTCCAAGAACTACTAGTCAGTAGCGCGTTGATAAATTGGTCTGTAATATATAACAGATCGATCGGCAATTGTTTGCGAGTAACTGTCATAAACTTATACCGAGACAGCATTCCAGCGTGCAGATCGTGTTGTGGGACCATAGTGCACCGACCACTGTTCTTTAACGAAGGAGAAAGAAAGAAAACAGGAATTTCTCTTGCAACAAGCTGGCTTCTTAAAGAGAAATCTAGTGCAGGAACTAATCACAGGAAACAAAATTATTTAATGAAATATATCAAAACGAAGCAGTATGGCATAGTAATAATAATAATAATAATAATAATAATAATAATAATAATAATAATAATAATAATAATAATAAATATTTCTTATATAGCGCCTCTTCCATAAATGTCCAGTGGCGCTTTACAACAAATTCAAAACTAAATTATCCTAAAAATACTAGACCTAAAAAAGAAAAATTAAATCAAGAGCTAAAGTACCTTAAAATTACTTAATAAAATATTAATAAAGTTGCAATAATATCCCTAAATAATTCCTAAAAATATATAAATAATCAAAAGTGCTCTAGTTTTTGACGTGGCTTAAATAAAATCGCTATATACCGATTTAAACAGATGCGTTTTCAATTTAGACTTAAAGCATTCTAAAGATTGGCATAGTCTTATATTCTGTGGCAGGTCATTCCATAATATAGGCGCAGAGATAGAAAATGAGCGTTTGCCATACGATTCTAAGTTATAAATTGGAACTACTAATTTCTTATCTGATGCTGATCTTAGAGTACGCCTAGGTGTGTAAACTTCTAAAAGATCAGTAATATACTGTGGTGCTAATCCAGCTAAAGCCTTATAAGTAATTAGCAGTATCTTATACTTAATTCTTTCCTTGATCGGCAACCAATGTAGCTTGAACATTATAGGTGTTATATGGTCTCTTTTCTTTGTTAGGGTAACTACTCGTGCTGCTGCATTTTGAACCTTCTGAATTCGCTCTAGCAGAGTGTTTGGTAGTCCATGTAACAGTGCATTTCCAGAATCCAATCGAGACGTAACCAGAGCGTGTACTAATATCTCTGCAGATTTAAAGCTGAGATATTTCCTTATCTTGCTGATTTTCCTTAAATAATAGAAGCCAGATTTACAGATGGTTGTTACATGCGCCTCCATAGTTAAGTTAGAGTCCATGATAGCCCCAATATTCCTCGCCTTTGAGGATGGAATGATAACATCATCGCATACAGCAGTAGAGGTTAGAGTTGGAGGGGGGCGATGTCGAGCAGATAGCACCAATATATCCGTCTTTTCGCTGTTTAACTTTAGCTTATTCGCAGTCATCCACTTATCCAATGTGCGAACACAAGTTTCAATCTTTGACTTTGCTGTAATCAGTTCACCTGGGTCAGACGTTTTAAAAGAAATATATAGCTGCGTATCATCGGCATAAAGATGAAAGTCAATGCCTAATGATCTCATGAGATCTCCAAGTGGTGCTATATACAGCGAGAAAAGCACTGGCCCTAAAATACTTCCTTGTGGAATACCAGATTGTAAGATACGTTCAGTAGACTGACCACCCAAGACATGAACTGTAAGTATTCTATCAGTAAGATGCGATTTGAACCATTTATAAGCCTTGTCAGCAATTCCGTATCTGGAAGAGAGCCTGCACAGTAAAATTTCATGGTCTATCGTATCGAAGGCAGCAGAGAGGTCCAGAAGCACCAAGATCACTGAGTTCTTGTTATCGATAGCTCGTAAGATATCATTTTGGACCTTCACCAACGCTGTCTCAGTGCTGTGGTACTTTTTATACGCGGATTGCAGGGGCTCATCTAGCCTGTTTCTTGTGACATGCTGTTCTAGCTGACTTGCTACTACCTTCTCTATACATTTAGATACAAATTTTAAATTTGAAATTGGACGAAAGTTTGAAAATTCGTCAGTGCTGAGGGTATCCTTCTTAAGTCGTGGGTCAAGAACAGCACATTTCAAATTAACAGGTACAGTAGCTGTCTCCAGAGAGCTGTTAATTATTCTGGTGATAAATGGTAAGAGATCAGTGAAGCATTCCATCAGTATCTTTGCAGGAATTGGATCAAGGATGCATGACTTCTTAGCTATTTTCTTTATAAGCACAGATAGTTCCTCCGTAGTCGTTGGTGTAAACGATTTAAGCTTGGCTTTACTCGATAGTGAGATTGTCTCTGTATTATCAAGACTTGTTTGATTCGTAGATTTTGTTAACAAAACCTTTCTGATGGCATTTATTTTGTTGTCGAAAAAATCTGCAAACTTATTTGGAAGTTCTTCAGATGAATTACATGAAGGATATTTTCTTTCTGCTGTCCCTTTAAACATTCTCTCTATTTTCTTGAAAAGTTCTCCTTGGTCGGACCCACAGTCACTTATCATGTCTTTGTAAAAGTTGGTCTTTGCTGTGCAGATAAGCCTATTTACGACAACACATTGTTGGGTATAGCGCTCTCGGTCCACTGTAAGTCTTGAGGTCCTCCATCGACGTTCCAAGCGTCTCTTTATGATCTTCTGTTCTTGAATCTCAGGAGTATACCAGGGAAGTAGGAGGACGCTGTGTTATCATCTTGCTTTTACTGGTGCATAGGCGTCCAGTAGTGTAGACAGTGTGCTTTCATAAGACTCAACAAGATTAGATGTACTGGATGCTTCAGGGAAACCAGCATTTTTTAGATCATCACGAAACGAATCAGGATTTATCGATTTTATGTTTCTGAAACTCACTTGCTTCCTTATATGTGTTGGTTTAGCAAGTAACAGTTTGCAGTTCACCGCGGAATGATCAGAGATGACAGGGTCAATCACATCAATATTCGATACAAATTTGTCCTCGGATCTAGTTAGAAGCAGGTCCAGGGTATGGCCCTTCTTGTGAGTAGCGGTACGCACATGGTTTTTGTAGTCAAATGATGTGATAAGATCAAGGAACTTCTTAGCTGAAACATTATTTTCATCATTCACACAGTTCGCACAGGTGCCCCTAGCCGACTCCACCATAATCTATTGAGAGAACCACTTTTAAAATTGCTCACAAAGGGCTTTTAATGTTAAAATGGCATAATAATGTATATCTCGACTCTTTTTCTTGCCAAGGATAATACATAAAATTCCAAGACCACTAGGGTATGGACAGAACCGGAAGAAACTACGGTACGCTCTTTTCTCGCGCCAACTGTAACAACTAAACAACTTGCCAGTGAAGCTAGAATAACCTACTGGACTCTGTAGGAATCGAATTTAGTATACTATTCTGTATATTTCTTATTGAAATCTGACTAGTTGTTTGTAAAGAAACACGAACTGTGCATGTCGACTGGTACTGATAGATGGTATTTTCGGAAATCGGTTGCATAAAACAAGCCAACGCCACGGTTGCCAATTCTAATTTCTTGATAACTCCGATGAATGGAGCAACGGAAAAGACCTTTTCGTGTTGAAGGTTAGTATGTTAATGTTTTCTTTTATTTGTATAGACTAGATTTGAAAAACAATGATGTTTCAAGGGAATTTATTTCGAGAAGTCTTTAGTCACGCAATCGCCAAACAATGATTTCTGCATATTTAATGAGTCAAAATAAAAGCTCTCGCAAAAAGCGCACAATTATTTCCCCAAAATAAAAAATACATTTTTCAAAAGAGTAGTTTCCCAATAGTTGTTGACTATAATTTCATAAGATTTGGAAGGATGGCACATAGGGAAACTCGCAGTTTTCGAGATGCACTGACCAGCATTGTAACTCAGTGCCCATTGCTTTTTATTGTGTAAAATAATTCTGAGTTGTTCGATTTTTATGAAACTACTCTTAATTGAGCAAATAAGAGTTGTACTTTTGGCAGAAAGTATTAGAAGGCTATTTGGATTAATAGTTTTGATACACGGACCAAGCGAAAGTAAGCAATTTTCAGCCATCTTTTGGCAGCGAAAATCGTCCCTGGAGCTCAAACCGATTTTTCCCTATTTCTCGAAAACAAAAAAGTATTTTTCAAAACTAACCACACAGCGTTTCTTCCTTCATCATGCACTACTAAAATCCAAAAGTAGAGCGAATTCGAAAATTTGAGCCTTTCCGCCGTATGTTTGATTTTTACAGACAGTCGCTCTTAAGCATCACAAAAAGTTAAAACTTTATGAAACCAAAATATATGAATAAGTGAAGAGATAAATTACAGATTGAATGACATCACTTGCATCAATTTTTTATTTCCTTAACCATGCCCTTTGAGTCTGAAATCTCTACATTCATGCATCATACTCTTCTAGAATTGATATAAAACTTAAATATAGAAGAAAGATAAAAATGAATTAAAACATTGTTTTCAATTACTCAACAAATGATGAGTGATGTGACATGACTTTGTATTTCATTACCTATACTTCCTACGTGCAACTCTATTTCCAACCCGTTCACAAACACATTTTGATATTTGTAAGTAAAGACTATCTAAAAATAACCCCCAATATGACACCTCACAGTAATTTATCTCCTGGGGGAACATTTGGGGACACCAAGAAACATTTGAAATTTCAAAGAGAAGCTGTTTAAAGGTCATTAATATACATGTAGCTATTCTATTTGCTAGTTGTATAGAGTTGTACTATCTAATTTTTTTCCCAGGATTTTCTAGGTTTTTTTTCTGTCTATGGTTTATGTCTCTGTTACATGATCATTTGTGCAATGTAATAATTTAAGGATAGCATTCATGACATTGATTGCATTTTTTGTATATCTTTTGCAGCAGTAAAAAGAGGTCTATGATATGTTGCCCACTGAAGGGATGTACATGGGTTGGACGACGTTATGATTACCACTTGCCAAAAGTCCATGCAATTAAGAAGGGTTCTAAAAAGTACCTATCACTGATTAACAAAAAATCTTGAATTAGAGTATATTACAATTTATTATATAGATATCGATGAAATACCAGGTTTTCTCTAGTGTCGAAAACTTGATATCTCATGTAATATCCTCTATATAATTATTAAAATTGAAAATATAGTTAAATTTATTGAAAAAAGTTTTGTTTATACATCGATAAGGTTATTGAAGGTTTTGTTACATGTTGCATTCCTGGCCCAAAATGTACTATGCATGGGTGTTGTGAATACAATCAGCAAAAGGTCATAACCATAACATTTTCCTAATTAATTTTTCCAGTATATTTCCTTCTTTGCTGGCACAATTTACCTATAAATACCAGACATTTCCAGCTTACTAAGCAACATGCAACACCATTTTCACCAACAGCAATGTTCCCTTTTGGACACTTTCTTAAAGATAATTCTTAATTGATGGAAAAACTTGGCGGTAAAGGATTCAACCGCATTGGTAAAAAATAAGTTGGGTGGCCACAGTTAGCTGAGTTACACTGCAAAGTGTATGCAGTTTTGAGGGCCAACCTGAGGAAAAATTACACAACACAAGCATCTAATTTTTAAATTAAAATGTCAGGCCAATCAATTCATTCCAAATAAATAAATAAAATCATTCTTAGAGTGCTACTTATAACTTGTAGATAATCATTTTGAATATTACAAAAAAGTGTCTTGTAAAAACAATCCAATTTCAGATAAAATGGGGTGCTTACCATTTCAACCAATACATCTGGTTGAAATCTATTTACTGATTGTAAGAAAAGAGGAGGAACCTTTGACTTTCGAAAAATGGTACAGGCATTTACCAGAAGAACCGGGGGAAAATGGGAAAAGTGGACTACCTTAATCAGGAGACTGCTTTTTCAGGAACTTTCTGATTGGAATGGTGCACCAATTGTTTTCTAACCAAAATTTCCATTTTTTCCAGGTAAATGGTAAGCACCCCTGTGTTTGAATATTACACCTCAAGATAATTAACAATGCAATCATTGCTGCATCAAGAAAGCATAGCCTTATTATATAATAAGGAAAAGCAACTGTAATTTTGTTATTGTTAAAAACCACTGTTACAAGTGGCTCAACCATACCATACCGTAACACATAAGAGTAACTAAGGTGTATTTGTGTAGATCAAATTTGTACAATCTCAGGTGCAATTTGAACAATAGGAACAAGTGGGAATCCAATTTGAGAACTTTCAAAACGTCAAAGGTATCTATAAATTCTAAATTGTAAGAGAAGATTTGTTGTTTATAATAAATTGGAACAATACAGAGTACAATAAATGATTTAAGTGTACTCCTCATGTCCAATCAGAATGGAGTAATGAACATTGAGTGTAATATAAAGAACAGCTTAATTATTTTGCTGGTGATCAGATGCAGTTAAATGATACTTAAAACAATTCTCTTGACTCAAGCACACAAGGTATAATGGGATGCTAAAATGATTGATAATGATCAAAAAACAGCTAGATTCGGTTCGATTTTGCAAAATGCCTTAGTACCTCATTATGTTTTTGTTGTGTTTTCTGGTATTAAAAAAGTATTGATTTATGCTTGCTTTAATGCAGCAATAATTGCATTGTTGAATATCTCGGGAACATTAAAATACTGGTTATCAGCAATTTCCATCTTGTGTAAAAAATACAATGGCCCAAGTGCTCCATTCCTAATTAAATTGGCAATGATAAGAGAGTCCTGGTGATTGTGAAGGAGCTTGTACTGAGATTTGTCTTGAATATCAAGCCAGTAGCCTTTCAGATTATTAGAAGCTTTCACTAGTTTAGATGGATTCTGCACAGTGTAAAAGAGCCAAAAATACTCATCCTCTGACTCAGTACAAACTGGTAAAATGATCCCTTGAGTTTCAGAGGAGTGCTGAATATTGGCACCAACAGCAAGCCAGGCATCATCATCAAAGAAATTGGAGCATTCACTCAGCAGAAGTCTTTCATCTTGGTCAAGAAATAATTCTGCTACTTCTACTCCCTCTTCTGATATTTTGCTGGGCATTCTCACCACTCTATCAGCACTTTGTCTCTCTACCACCTTGGATAGGAGGGCAACCATTGCTGACGTATCATGATGAGTTGCAGTTGAATTAACAGTCCTGCTATTACTTCTTTCAGGATTGTCCTTTGCTTGAATCACGAACTTTATTTTTTCTTTGTTTTCCATTATAGCTTTCAACTGATTCGTGCCATAATGGAAAGGCCTTTTAAATTGGAGGCCATCTGGTAAGTTTTCGACAGTAAATCCCCCATGCAGATATGGAACTCTGCTGCCTGGCTTCTGTATTGCTTCACCTGTAAAGGAAAATAATGAGATTACTCCAAGGGCATGATGATCCCTACACACACCCGTTTGTCCCTATTCACAATTCATGATATGAGATATGCTTTGCTTGTCACGCACAAAGGTTTCAGGTATGAGGCTACGTGCTAAATTAAATTAATCCTTACCACCTGTCACGAATAACTGAGCATTTCCCATGTAGCCTCATACTGAAACCTTTGTGCGCGATAAGGGAAGCATATCTCGGAAGTGGGCTATTAAGCCAATGTTTTGTTTTCAACTTTCGCATATTGATAGTAAGGTTTCACCCCATTCTTCAATACAGTATCTTAAGGAAATTGTAATATGATTAAACAGTAATACCATGAATTATCAATACTTTTTCACTTACTGTATTTAGAATTAAATAGCTCCTGAACATTTTTGTATGTGTATCTCTCATCACTACATACTAAAGGACAAATGAAATGTATTAAATAAGTATAGGTTTACTATACCTAGATAGATATACAACACAGGATTGTGTGGTCTATGACTAAAACAAACATCCTTAATGGAAACCATGTAACTATCAAAATGTATAGGAAAACATATATATTTCAAACACTTTTGGATATCCAATGATGTTATTGACCGAGCTTTAAATGACCAAGCTATAAATTTTGGAAATAAACTGTTGGTAAACTTTAATATATACCTACACAGCTCTTGCTACATTGTTTTTATGGTTACTATGACAACTAATGAATAAGGGTGTGATGTTTTTGAGGAAGTACCCAAATTGAGGGTAATTTTGTTAAGATTTGAAGGAAGTATGGATACAGTCGTTTTAAATTTATACCTACCAAAGTGATCTCTGAATTTGATGTTAATCTCAGGATTTAGGGACAGAAAAGACAATCCTGCACTTGATCCAAAGTTGTAAACCTGGCCAGAAGTGTCTTTAAAAACAATGGAAGACTCACATCCCATGTCTTCGAGAAACATTATCTGAAATATTACACACAAAAAAGTGTTTCTACAGTATGCTGAGGTTAACAAAAAAAGGACTTGGGCAGCTGAAGAATTTTGATTGTAAATGATTGTAATGCAATCTTGAATGTTACTTCATCCAAAAGACTAAAATAAGAAATCTACTCCTATTTATATTCAGCCAAACATCTGTACACGTAAGTTATTAATTTTTCTGACGTTCATGTAACTTTGATTATCAGTCAAGAGGTGACTTATAATATTGTTTACAGGACTTTGTGGTCTGAAATTCATTATGTAATTTCTGAAACCTTATTACATACCTCTCTGAGGAGATTTTTTCTGTGAACAGATATTAGCTTTGATTTTTGAGCCTCGTTTAGCTCTGAAACATCTGGAGACTTTAAACTGTCTGCATTGAGTTTATATTTCTCTTTCTCTGCAGAAGTCATTTCCTTCCACTTTTTGGATGCTTTTTTATTCTTTTCAGGCAAAGACATTTTCCTGCATTCATCTAAAGAAAAGTTAATAATATTTATAATTAATTAAGGTTTATATGTATTATTGAAATACACACCTGGAATGTTTAGCTATACTACTTATCTTACTATTATTTACTTGCATCTTCTCTTTAAAACTAGCTAAATTCAATATTGCTTGCAGCATTGTAGTCAGGACAGATTAGTATATTTGTACTAAAACTATTAGATCTCAACAAAAATACACTCACATGGTCTACATGTGTGATACAAAAGCCCATTCAGCCATTGGCCTCAGGTGCTATTGACTACTACACCATGCATGTGGACTTTCGGTATAATTGTCAATTATTCACCTTGAAACAATAGGACAATATGGCAATATGTGGGCAATAAAATTGGCAATCGTTTTGTGCAGATAAAACCCAATTATTTCTTTTGTCTAGCTTTTAAATTCCTGGGCATAGTTAATAGAAGGGAATGGTTAGGAAACCCTTTTGTTATAGGTCTTTGTTCACTTTTTTTTCAAGCGTGACTGTGCACAATCCTTTGTTTTACCACTGTTTTACTATGCATTGTTGGCAATGATGGCTGAGACCAAAATCTTTCTTTTGGCTGCTAGTTCAAAATGCATGTTAAGAATCATGCATGCACTTTTTCATGCTTCTTGTTTTCAATAACATGACACACTACTGCTTGTCACAAATGTTTCATTGATATTATTCACAAGTATCATAGGCTAGTAAGCTGTTGAGTACTGACCTGACTTGAAATATTCTGCACAAAACATGTAATAGGAATGTGAGCCACGTGATCCAGTGGGTATCTTGATAGGCTTTGGAGCTGGCTGGCTCCCACTACTAATCTTTTCCTTTTGTCTGGCATTTCCAATCCACTTCTACAAGTATGATATATTTAATTTCATTAAAAACTACTCAGATTGCATATATACCTTTCCCCTCCCCCTCCTCCCACCATTTTCTCCAGGTAATAAGTTAAATTAAAAGAAATTTCTTCTTTTACATGCTCGTATTGAGAAATTCCTCCCTCGCATTTAGCTGTCTTGTTATTTTTTAAAAAAAGAGGTTTTTTGTTTTATTGGCTTTCGACTGCTACAGTACGTGCCAGATGATCGTTGAAGATCGTTGAAGATTCCAAACTCGACAACTTTTTTTACTCTTTGCCAGATTTTTATCAACATGGTACTCTTTTATAGGAACAACAATTGTTAAAGGAAAATTTGCTAGTGTATCAAAATACGCTTTGCGTTGAGGTCAGTTTGGCGTATATCCCCACGTGCCATTATTATTCAGCTTAACAATTGACCCGTACCTTCAGGAAAAGTGACTTTGTTTCATACAGTAAACTAAGTAAGGGATGGAATCGCTTACAAATACAATGATATAGCTATGAAATGTTGGGAATAAAATCAGTTTAAATGCCTAATTTAAGACTCGAACAAAGTAATATAACTCACCTTGACTTGCTCAATACTAAGTCCTGTTTCTTCGGCTGCCTTATCGATTTTGTCGCGATTGACGGAAGCGCATGTTTTCATGCCGTCATCATAAAACTCCTGTAGCTTTGATCTCTGAACATCGTTAATTTTGTTGTATGTTCTTTTGCGATTTCTACTTGTATTGCTTTCGGCCATGATACATCGATTTATAATACAGTGTAGTAGCGAGAATCAAACCTGGACTTTGTCTCTTCTAGTCCACAGACAACGCGGAGATTTGATTGGTCGAATTGTATATGAATATGTAATTAGTTGCTCAGATGACTTAGATGATCATTTAAGACGGCTTCGACCCATTGATCTAAATTTAGTTTAGCCGGGTATTAGCCATTTAGATCGTGTGAATAGGGTGTCAGATCCATGGTATTAGTTTGTAATATCATGATCTCCGAGGAAATAAACGAAGTTTTTAGACAGAACTGTAAACCTTGAATGCTATTAGCAAAAAGGTGAAAGTCAATGGTGCATTACGTCTCGGGGGAAAATTTCATTATTAGAGATATAGCACCAAAATAAAGGTTTGATTGAAATACAGAGCGCAACTGAATATATTAAAGTGCTTTCAAGTTACGAAAGAGTACATTGATTACTGAGTAAAGTTAGTTGTACTTTCATGAGCAATGGCGGAAAGTAGATACTTTTGTAACTGGCGCTGAAGTCGAATATACAAGGAATACTACTGTTCGTATTGGAAAAAATTCAAGTTAGAAAGTCGTGCGATCAGCATAGTTTGGGTTTCCTATGCATCCCATGAGTCTTGGCGTGTAGAAGAAAACCTCATGGCCGCCCCTAAAATTTGTTCTTAATATCTTTTATCGTTTTTTTCATCAGAAAACTCCAGGATTAAGTAAATTTATGATGTAATTTCAAGAAACTTTCCTCGATGATGATTTGAATTTTTTTTTCCCTAGGTTTTACTAAACATTGTAAGATTCTTTTAATAAAGTTTTATGCGTTGAAGTGACTGGCGTCAGAAAGGCTCTAAACGAGTACACTGTTCCTGGTAACACTACTAAGAGGCATACTACTTGGTGTAGCAATGCTTACAAACAGTGGGTAGAAGTTGGACAGAAATTAAAGAATTCAAAGACTTTATGCCAGAAAATCAAGAATTTCCCTCAATTCCAGCACTAACAAAAATAGCCATCGATGAAATGAACTACTGGTTGTCGAAATTCGCACTGGAGGTTAGAAAGAAAGATGGCAGTGAATATCGTCATGAGGTACTTTATAGCCTGTTCTGTGGCCTTAATCGTTTAATAGGTGAACGACATCCAGGAGTTTCACTTTTCCACTCACCTGAACTCAAACCACTACAAAAGACTCTAGACGGACGCTCAGTGAATGAATTCCATGCTAAACAGCAGCCCATCAAGAAACAGGCTGATGCAGTGTCCCCATTAGACGAAGAAGAGATGTGGAAACAGGGAGTGTTGGGCACCCACAACCCAGAAGCCCTTATAAATGCCTTGATATTTCTTACTGGGAAGTTATTTGTGCTCAGAGGGGGGGAAGAGCAAAGAGAACTGTCGCATGAACAGTTCGTACTTGAAGAAAATCCAGAAGAAACTTTGATGCATGTAATATTCAAAGAAAAAGTGTCAAAGACTTATCAAGGTGGTCTCAAAAGACGAAAAGTCCAAAGAAAGGAAGTTCGTCACATAGAGGATCCCACAAAGGAGAGGTCCTTTACTTTCATCTACAGCTTATACATCAGCAAATGTGCTGTGTCGACTGTAAACTCGAAGAAACAACTCTAGAACTCTGAATCCACTTATTTTTTTTGCTAACAATATGGCGTACAGCTACACGAGGTTCAGTCTCTAACATACTACTGCGCATGCGCTCAGATTAAATGATGATTAATATTCATAAGACATAACAAAATGGTGTGTTTTTTGATGATTAATAGTTACATAAAGCCATACTGAAGGGCAAAAGATTTATTGACAATTTCTGTTTAATTACAGCCCACCGACTGTTCCGGTGCCTGCTTTCTATATGCGACCAAGAAAGAATTGGAATTGCTGTAACGAAATATGGTTCGAAGAATGTCCCTTGAGCCATAATACCATCAACCAAAGATTCAAGAAAAATGTGTAATGATGCCGGGCTCAAGGGGAATTTTTCAAACCATTCTGACCGTGCCACTGGAATATCAAGAATGTATCAGGCTGATTTACCAGAGAAGCTCATTATGCAGCGCAGCGGTCATCGTTCAATCGAAGGCGATAGGACATATCGAAGAGATGACCCCAATGATAGTATGAGAGTTTCGCGTGCACTGAGCAGAGAAAAATGTAGTGCAAGATCAGGATAATTTAGATATCGATGACGAGGATGATTTGATGCTAGTTAAAGCTTGTGAGGATTATGAAAAGAGCACTACTAGTATTAGTTTGGGAAGCATCAATATGCATGGTGCTACCTTGAACAATGTGCAAATTCACATTAACATCAACAAGTAATGTAAAATGATGTATGAATTAAATTAAACTAATTAAATGAAATGAAACGAAATGATGCGAGTAGAAGTAAATAAATTCCTACATCATGTAGGACATGGGGTTAATGAAATAAATTAGACACTTCATTGCGCATGCTTTGTAAATGATTCTTTTGCGTCCCACATGTGTAGATGTGTGGAGGTGAGTCTTGAAGAAATCAAAAACTATTGTTTCCATTGGGTGCTCAGGATTGATTGATTGATTGATTGATTGATTGTAAATGAGGTGATATTCCTCGTGAATAGGTGAGTTATGAGGGATAAGCAGTTTTAATCGTCCCTCATTAATGAAACATGAGGGATGATTAAGACTAATCGTCCATCAATCTATTCACGAATGAGGGATGTTAGTTGATAATAAACGTCCCTCAAAAGACAATGGATTTCGAGAACATGATATTATAACACACGCAAACAATGTCCTTTCTAAGAAGACAACAGCTTAGCACGTTTCATTTCTTTATTATTCCTATTCACCAACATCTCCTTTTTTCTTTGCGGTTGTTTAAAAAAATTGAATAGTCCTTTTTGCTTTAAAGTGTATATCTTTATATTTTTTCCCCTTGATATACACTTTAAACACTATTTTGGAAGTTCGAGCAACAAGCTAAAACAATAGATGACAAATAGATGATAGATGAATAGATGAGTTATGGCTCCTTGGCCATAACTCCGGAACGAGACATGCTATGATAACAAAACGTCGTCGGTATGGCCCCATCGTACCCACTCTAATGGACCCGCTTCTCGTGGCCCCATGCACACGCATCTAGTGGCCCCTAGGGCATAACGCTTTAACAAGGCATGTTATAGTAACGAAACTTGGTGGCATTGCTGAGATTTGTGCTGTCAAGACGTTTTACATTTTTGTTTTGATTAGCATTCAAAAATACACCTTTTGCTGTTCATTAACCGCAAAGGAATACAGTCAATTCAAAAAATGTTGTCGTCGACCAGCTCAAGCCTACGCGACTGGACCGAAAGGAACTCTGGGTAGCAATCATTCAGTAGCAATCTTTCCGTCCGTTCGTCCTGGCGTATACACAACACAGGAATCCCGCTTGAAATCAAAGCAAAACTACTCACAAATGCGTCTCTCAAATGTACAGAAAAAAATCGCTTTAAGACAAGTTATAGACCAAAAACAATTAAAAAACACTTTCATGTAGTCAAAGATGGATCAAGAAGTGTTCTTCAAGAATCCAGGTGTGTGTTTTTTAGCAAACAATCGTATATATATATATATATATATATATATTTTTTTTTTTTTTTTTTTTTTTTTTGACAACCATTTTTCTCGACGAATCGAGAAATCAAAGACTTTCTATCAAAACTTTTTATATTTCTATAGATAAGATTAATTTATTTTTAATGCTGGAGGAAATATAACATGAAGAGGATATTACAACAAATATTCGTTCTTTATTTAGCTTTTTAAATCTTTAACAATTCGGTTGTTTTTAACCAGCTATCGTATGTTTTTCGTTCAAGAAAAAGCTTTGTTCGCCTCCTATCGCGGGGTCCAGTCGGCAAAACAAAGAAGAATTTTAGATATCTTTCTACACGGATAATTTATTTAATCATTAAATGAAATATAAATTTTTACCAAATATCCAACTGTTTATTAAGCTGTTCGAGCAAGTGTTGTTGAAAGATGTTATTGTATAAAGACCTACCAGACTTTCACTCTAAAAAGCTAAAAAATATTCAAAAACATTTACAAACGCCAATTTACTGCCAAAGAAATGAGTCATTTTGTATTTTGCATTGCCTTTTGCATTATTTTTTATTTTGTCTCAGTTGTTCTTGTCAACTGTTGAATGAATGTAAGCTCTGTTTTTTTTTTAAGTAAACCTCATTTTTTGCTCACCTTAACCAGTTTTCAAGTCTGTTTTTTGGTCTTGATTTGTCCTAATTTTCGATCTCAATGAAAGACATCCGAGGTAAATTTCACTAAACTTGATATTGTATTGGATTATCTGTAGTTAGCTTTCGTTTTTCTTTAAGTAAAAGAGATTCAAAGCCTAAAACTGTCGGCCTTGGAAAACGTTTTGTCGAAGAATCTTCCGAAAACAAAACTAGCCCCTGGGGGTGGTGTTAAGCTGTATACAAAATTCCTAAGTGAGAGAGTATACTCGCGCAAAAATAAAAAATAAAAAAATAAAAAACGATGTAGTGCATTTTGATTCGATTTCACTGCATGGTTTTTATTATGGGAGAAATTATCATCATTTCGAATCAAAAATAATTGAAGATCTTTTCCCCGATCTTATTTTTACCTTTCAGTTTCATTCAAATTGTTCTCCCTGTGACTTCCGTTACGGGAGCTCCGCTTTTAGGCAGTGCCTAAATATATATATTGGGGGAACATAAAAATACAAAATCTCCGTCACGAAACGCTCCCAAATGGCTCCAAAATCGACCATGAATAAAATGACACAATAAGTTATCGAGGTAAGCAATTTTATTCATGAAAATGGCAAACATTTACGAGTTGCAAACTATGACCGTTAATATTTACATAGATGCCGTTTTTATTTTATTTATTTAATCTCGGGAAATTTCAGTCTGACACTTTGGAGTAACGAGTTCCACACTTTTGCACCGTCATAAGAGAGAGCTCTTTTTAAAAACTCAGTGCTGGGTTTCAGTGACTTTAAGCACTTTTCTCTACCACGAAGATCGTAGGTATTTTCTTGAAAATAAAAGAGTTCCCTTACAGATTTTGGTGCAAGTGCGTTATTATTGCTTATGCTCCTTTCTTCTTCTTTGTAAGCTTTTCCAGCCTAAAGAAGTTAAAATATCACTAGATCTGACATCGTAGCTGCTTTTTGTTATTATTCTTGCAGCTCTATTTTGCATTTTTTGCAATCTTTCAGCAGACGTTACTGGTAAATTATCCCATACCACGTCACAATAGTCAAACCAAGGTAAAACGAGAGCCTCATAGATGGTAATAGCTGTCTCCAAGGGGATGTAATCTTGGACTCGTCTTATGCCACTGAACATACCTACCTACCTACCTACCTACCTACCTACCTACCTACCTACCTACCTACCTACCTACCTACCTACCTACCTACCTACCTACCTACCTACCTACCTACCTACCTACCTACTTGCATCTCAAATCAAATAACCCTAAATCAATTATCTAAAAAAAGAAACTTAAAATGGAAGAAAAATTTGAAACCTAAGAATATATTCAAATCTAAAAATATCTAAAAATGCTTAAAAGCGTAGCAAGAGCGTAGCAAGAGCGTAGCAAGAGCGTAGCAAGAGCGTATCAAGAGAAATATCAGAGTTTTTTGATGTAATTGTATTCCACAGAACAGCTCCTCTTTAACTAATAGATTGTTCTAAGTAACGAGATCATGAGTTGCAAGAAATCCTAGGTACAACGATGTTGTCAGTCCCCCTGCAAATTTGTCAGCAAATATTTCGACTTCCTCCTATCAATTATGCTCTCACACATTTCACTCTTCAACACCATCTCTAGCTGATCATCATCAGGTATTATGTTGAGGCATTATTCAATAACATTAGAAACGGATAAAGGTCATCGCCTGCATAAATGAATGCCTCCAATAAATGCAATATATACAAGTAAAATTTCTAGACGTCCTCTTATTTATATTGTACCTTCTGGTAAAACTAAAAGATTTATGAATAATTTCTTTATACAGTCTTGTACTATGTCGATATATATACCGTAAATCCTCTATTTAGCCCACCGGGGGGCTTATTTATTTCAGGCACGTTTGAGGGAGGGCTTATTGGAGAGGGAGGCTTAATTGAGAGGGGTGGCTTATTGATCTAGTCGAAACGCAGCATGTAATATGATTGTAACTCAGGATTAAACGGAAGCATTAATATTGACCGTCTCGCATAATCTGTAGTGATGTACATGGCATTTTTATTATTTGATTCACCTGTGTTAGTCTCTCTCAAGTATATGATGTTCTCTGTAATCTAATATATTAACTCAATAAAGTACGTATCTACAGCCCCTTAGCATTTTTCTTCATGGACCAGCTATGGTCGGATATGTTTCTAGAACAAATCTATTTTATTTATGCATCAGTACCCTTTGCATCACGAAATATCGGGTATTGATGCATAAATGAAATAGATTTGTTGTATAAACGTATCCAAGCACAGCTGGACTACAAGACACACCCTAAAATATAAGAACATTAACACGCAAACAATGTCCTTTCTAAGAAGGCAACAGCTTAGCACATTTTATTTCTTTTTGATGGGCTTGTCAGCCAACATTATTCCGATGGTGGTGATATGGATAGCAGTAGACGACATTCTCGCTGGCACTCTTTGGTCAACGACTGTCTTACTCATAGCCTTCTCGATTCCTGATATCCTCGCCAAGGTAGTGAGCCCAGTGATCATCAATAGGATAACATTCCATTTATCCTTTGCTCTTCTCACTATATTAATGTTAGCATCGATACTGCTGTTAGTGTTAATTGATGATGTGAGAGTGCGAATTGCTGGAGTAACTGTACTTGGATTGGCTAATGGATTCGCGGTAATAACGATTGTGACAACACTTTCATACTTCGAGACAGCCGCTCTGCTTGCCAATGCTTATCAAAATGGTAGACAGTGCTCACTATTTTTGGCTTCGCTTGGCTATACAGGTGAGTCTACATTATACAAAATAAGCTTAATTATTGGTTGGAGGAAGTGATTTTTTTAAATCTAGAACGTTTACGCATGCTGCCTCTGTAGAATGGAATTATTTACCTGCTACTATTAGAACAAGAGCCAAAATGGCTTCACGGTCATGTCTATGTTGTATTAAGATTTAGGTCAGTGATTTTGGGAAGATTTGCATTCACGTTTTGTACAGTAGAGGAGTACTTTTTGTAGTATATTTGATATACTGAAAATTTAATCATGCAAATGCTGCATAAACTAAAATAATCCATCCACTAATTTATATCTAACCTATATATTACCCCTAAATGAAATATATCTATATGTATATCTATGTTAGAGTTAATTACCGAGAATGGAGGCAATAAGCCATATACATCCCAAGGGCCGCAGGCAGGCCCGAGGGATGTTATGGCCTATTGCCGACGTTCGAGGTAATTAAGTATTTTATTTATCAATTAAGAAGGTTTTCTATCAAATGTTGCTGATTATAAATGCGAACGGTCTATATATAGTTATTAACCGGGTTAATAACTATATATTGACCTCGCATTTATAATGAGGGCTATAATAAAAATAAAGCCTTGTGAATAACAAAGAAAACAATGTCAATTGAGAAATAAGTGCATATACCTTGACCCATCCAACCCACTAATGAAAAAACTGGTACTAACAGAGAAAAGATAAAGAAATAAAAATGATAAGTTACAACCCACCCTATCTGCCCACCAATGTACATGTAATCCTATTATTTATTTAAAATTAATCTCTACAACTATATTGTAAGTACTACACTGTATGTACCGTACTAACATACTGTACTCTACTGTACTACTATTGTGAACTATACTGCTATAGTGTACTGTACCGCACAACTATACTTTACCATACTGAACTGTGCTCTTCCACTTTACTATACTACACCGTAGTAAGATCTAAAATTTCCCAATATCAATACTGCCAAATGTTGCTCAATGTTGCTCTATGCCGCCCAACATTTAGACAATGTTTCTACAAAATTAGCGAATAACACCTAATGGTGCCTCGGCATAGGGCGACTGTGCACCCCAAAGTAGGCCTACAAGAAGAAAATGAAATATGTGTAGTACAGACGCGCAGTGATTGCGTTACGTGATCTTGTTATAGTTAATATTCAAACATGCGTGACTTCTGCTTGCTGTTTTTTTCTTTAGATAAATTTCTAAAGAATACAGTACTTTTATTGACACTAAAACATCATTATGTTCATGTACATTTATAAAATAGGTAACTTTTTCTAGTATGCCACAGTCACCAAGAGTATTTACCTCGTCTTCTACTAAGCACGTGCAACTCCATACGTAATTCAAACCGATGTTCACAATCGCTTGTACGATAACACAAATGATTATTTGTGTAAAATCGAATCGTATTTTACGACTATTGAATAAAGTAAAACAAACAAATGAATCAGGATTTTTAACAAGAAAGTTAAACTTAGATATTTACTGTTCAAGTTGCTTCGCTGACTATATTCTTTATCCAATACGGCGATTTGCTTGTTGTTTGCTTCACCTTTGAAGTTCTGCTCAAGGAGATTTGGCTCCTTTGTCAAGAGCTGGGCTTCCTGTGCTTTTGTATAAATAAACATGGCGTCGCCCGAGGGCTTTAGCTTTTTTTCACAATTTTTTTGGTGTAGATACTAGAGACAGAAGCAGTTAAGACTAATGCTTGTTTTATTAAAAGATCCATTGGAATCCTTCAAATTCGAGAAAGAATTGCATTGATAGACAGCGAAACGACATTGTTTCCCATATATATGCATATACATATATATTGGTATATACATATCAACAGACATGTAAATGCCGACACGGACGAATGATACGACGACTTTATCGCACGTGAACGGGCTTACGAGTAATTGAGGAGATTTCGGGAATAATTTTACGGACAGCACTTGACGACGAATTGAAGTTTATTACAATCCAAGAACTTGTCGTAAACTAGAGTTAAATGATACAAAGGGCATGACTTAATTACTAAACTAGAAACCTGCATAACATTCCAATCATACCATTACGGAAATACATGCTTAACAAAGAATGATAAAGAGAATCACAATAAACATAGAAAACTAACATAATATTCTAGCGTAGATGAATTACATTGAGAATAAAATACTATAAATGTAGCATAAACTTATAGGCCCTTAGGTGTAAAGTGATAACATATAATACACACCCATAAGTAGTATAGGGGATGGGGGTTCCAGCGCAACGACCACCGGAGGATTACCCGCCTAAAGTACCTCCTGAGATTTACACCAGTTTTACCCGCATCCCGTGCTGAGGGTTCCAGCGCAACGACCACCGGAGGATTACCCGTCTAAAGTACCCCCCTCGATTCGTACCGCGATTACCCGCATCCCGCGTCTATGTAAGATATGTTAGTCTATATATGGAGTGCGAAGATTGTAAAGAGTTTGTTTATGACTTCTGTATAAAGTGCTTAAAACCCAAGTTTGTACCTACTAAGCCAAATAAGTATATTTGTTGTGGTAAAAAAATGCAAATAGAAGACGACACGTCAGCACAGTGTTACGAGTGTGGTAAGAATATTCGTAATGCCGTACCAAATGCTACCAAAGAGCAGTATTACGCTAATGGAGGTCGTAAGAAGACTCCATACAAAAGAATAAAATACTTCAGAGACTGGATGAGCTACATTCAAGGTCATCAGCCAGTATATTTAGACAACGAAGTAATGGAAAGAATTATAGGCCACTTAGAAGAGCCAACGCCACAAAGCCTGCGGAAAACGCTAGAAAAATTAAAGCTAGGGAAATATTACAAAGCTATTCCCTATCTTTTGTCTGAAATTACCGGTAAGTCTATTCCTGAGGTTTCTGATATGAGCAGAGCCGAGTGGATGTTTTGTCAGCTGAATAAGGATATTCCTTATTACCCTGATGTAATCTATGAAATATTTTACAAAATTGACCCCAACCACCCCCTGTTAGAATGGATTCCAAGGCGATGATGTAATTTAGTCAATTTGCATATGACAGCCGGCGTTCAATATGTAAATAGAATCCTGTTACACTCTTTTCAAAGCAAATCTTTACTGAGCGAGTTTTCTTTGAAGCTCTTCTTTTGCTTCTTGGTAGATCTTTTTGCGAGATTCCTCGGAAAGATCTCTTACAATTGTTTTTTTATTTCTTACATCCGACTTTAATTTCTCATACTTTTCCTCTTCAGCTAGAATAAGCGAGAATTCTACATCATCTATCTTTCTGTCACACAAAGCCTTTGAAACAAGGTCAGTGATAGTATTTACTTTAGCCTTTGACAGAGCTATTGTCGTGTCATGCTTGGATATTTTGCTTGACAACTGTTTCATAATGCCTGTTGTAACAGCGGAAACGATGCCGCAGGCGGCGCCGACGCTAGCTAAAGGAACTCCAACGATTACCCCAGGTCCAGTAAGCGAAGTAGCCACGCCAGTGCCTGTTAACGCCACGGACATGGAGCCGGAAGTTATTGCGATTTTATGTAAAATGCTTCGGGCTCTGACATACTTTTTTCGGACTTTTTCATAGTGTTTCGTTTGCCCTTCCAAGTAAGCCAGGATTAGATTTACCTTATTCAAACGAAAGTTCTCGGCATTCAATTCATTAGGTAAATCAGGATAGAGCGGAGGTGCTGATGCTATAACATCCATTATATATATATAATGTACGACGCTTTTGGGAATGATATACAGGACAACCAAAAATACTGGAATTGGAGAGAATTTAGGAAAAGGTTTCCACATGCGGGTGCTAGTAAGTTCGAAAGAAGACCCGATGGTATTTACTATAACGGTGAAAGAATGTACAGCAATGAGGATTTAAAACCTACGCTGGTCGATCAGGTGAAGCATTTACCGGTTGTACAGCCTAATTTCCCAAGGGATTTATTAATGAGCAAGGAAGATTACCCATTTTACGATGCTGAAGGTGGTGTAAACGAATTTGAAACGATGGTAACGTTCCTGAAGATTTCAGTGGGTAAGCAATCATTTGACGTAGTAGTAAGGAATATCTATGGGGATACGATGTTAAAGCATACGTCGGGTAAAGAGGCCAGGGAATGGTTAGCAGGACCCAATATGCGATATTGGCCACAGCAGTTAAACTTTGCTGTCTGGGCCGCCACTAAAGGTTGTGGCGTTGCCGCGGACATGTTCCACATTTCATTTATGCGGTTTCACGTTGCCTTTACGGTTAGGAGGCTGTTGAAGGAACTTAATGTACCTTTACCGGGAGATAAGGCATTTAATCCAATGAATAATCGATATGACGCCGCAGCCCTGGAAAGGTTAATTAATGAGTTCAAACCACAGCAAAAAGATTTTCGTTACAAAGAGGGTAAGACGCATGGGCTGGGTATAGTTTACGTTTGGGGTGCCAACGGTGAGAAGCCAGCCGACTACGGACATCAAAAATACCCAAGTGGTGAGTTAGAGTTCGGTGATATGGGTGGTGATAAGAGTAATAATTCTTTAATTACCAGAATTCAATCGAACTACCTAGGCACTTGGGATCCATTCGTGTTGATGAAAGGAAAAGGTTTAAGGAACCTAGCCAGGATCAACCGCAGCATTGAAGCATTCGTGTACTGTATCTTAGGAGCGCAGGTAAATACCCGCAGCCCCATCATTGGATCCCAAGGTGCTTCGCGGGAAACACAAGAAGAATTCCTAACTTTATTTGAGTCTGCAATAATAGAAAATGACATATCCAAGTCGGTGCAGAGATATCAATTGGCGGTGCAGCAGTCTAAAGTACGACTGGATTATGCTTTGTCACCTGGTTGTTGGTTAATGCCAAGTAATTTGGTTATTAACACCAATTCCGTTGTGGGTTATAACAATAAGCTGCAGCGAGCTACCAAGGACATGAAGTTTGGGGTGAATGATGTGAACTCTGACATGACCAAGAGCATTCCTCACTTCGTAGAGAAACCAAAAAAAGAGGTAGAAAAGGTGCTGCCAAAGAAACCATCAAAGAAGGCTCATGTTATGCCTACGATACCCGAGGAATATAACCATAACTTACTAAAAGCCGGCTTAGCAGCTGCAAGCATTGGTTTGAGTTATTATATATGGCGATGAACAACCCCTACATGGCTGGAGTAGATTGTGTTTATACAACTTACACAGGTGAGAAAAAATACACCCAGGCATCTTGGGTTGATGTCACGGGGATGTCTGTAGATCTGAACTACTCAGGAAAGAAGTTGATCCTTTGTAGTATTTGCATTGGCACGAGTAGTCATGCTAACGTAGGATTTCGTTTCTGCGACGACAACGGCGTACTGCAGCCCATGCGCGTAAAAGATAATAACAGAGAGCCTGTACATTTTTCCGTAGAGCCGCCAACGAGTAGTGACGAGAATCTCTCGGTTTGGACTTTACACATGGTTACTGATTGCCATGGGAAGGTAAAGTTACAAATGCGTGTAGATGACACCGGGAGCGTTTGTGTAAATAGCATAGAAGATCAAAGAGATGCAACTTATAATCACGCAACCATTAGCCCCCTTACGGTGCTGAGTCTTTAAATATATGAATCCACATCTAAAGGATGATTCGTTTTTCTTTTATCTCGAGGAAACCTTGTCCTATGGTGATGAATGGTATGATACCGGTATACAGGTAGAGGTTGGGGGTCTTGGTATGATCATATGCACCATTAACGTTAATGTGTTTAATGACTGCAATGCTGGGTTTAGAATCGTCGATGAGAATGACCATCCATTGCTACCCTACAGAGAAAGAGATGACAATAGACATTCGGTGCATTTTACGTTTGAGCCTCCGCAGATGTCATTCGAGAACAAGACGCCGGTGACTTTTCACATGATAGTCAACTGTCAACACGCGAGGCTACACATTCGCCCAAGCGATCGTATCACTGATAAGCATCTCGGTGCGGTCGGAATGAATACTAGTTATGGGAGTGATATTCGTCCACATGATGCTATTTGGAATCATAAGTCTATTTCTACTATGACCGCCATACCTTTAGTTCCGCATTATCAAGGTGGTGCGAATACTATCTTTACTTATCCCCAGTTGAGGACACCTCGGACTCCCGACGACGATAAGCCTCCAGTAATACATAAGGACAAGATTAACCCTTTATCTCCTTTAAGAGTACCATGCCAATAGCAACGACCAAGATCCAAATGTTATTCCCCACAAACTTCAATAGTTCTCCGCCGGCCCTAAGTGCCAAGGAAACGACCGAACCCAGCAGCCCAGGCAAACCGGCTGCCATCTTTTTTCCTAAGGCCGTTAGTCCATTACCTAATTTTTTTACGCCTGCGCCTGTAGCCTTAAGCGCGGATAGGATAACTCCTACTACGCTCGAAATAGCGACCGCGAATGCCAGTGGAATACCATACTTCAAAAGGGCTCTTTTTACCTTTTCCTTGGTGGTAAGCCCCAATTCTCTTTCCAGGTTTTCCTTTTGCGTATGTAATTCTGCAAGGCGCTCCTGAAGGGTTTCTACTTCCTTTTGAGCAGCTTCCCTTTCCTCTTCGGGGCGAGTTTGATCTGCAACTATTTCCTGCTGCCGCTCTATTTGTCCCTCCAGGTCTTCTATAGCCTGATCTCTTTGTCGGATTTGTTCTTCTTTAGCATTGATTTCAGCAACCAACTGCCGCCGTTCCTCTAAAGAGGTAGCTATGGTGGTACGTAAGTTCTTAGCTTCTTCCTTGCTTATGTCTAGGTCTTGCAAGGCAAGTTCGAAGGCCTTTTGAGCTTGGTCCCTATCGCGTAGGGCTTTGTTTCTTTGTTCTCTCATTTCCATTATTCTTTGGTTTTTGTCGTCAACTTCTCTCTTTTGAGCATCAAGGAGTAGTCGGTTTTGTCGCATATAATCTGCTTCCCTTTCTTCCAACGTTTCTTGTAGTCCCTCAACGCGCTTTTCTAGCGCGACCTTTTCATTCAGGGTTTCCAACCTTTCTAACATGCTTCTAGTGGCACGCTGGAAGCCTTTTAATCTTGAGACGTCACCCCTAACTTCACCATCTTTATCGAAGAGGGGTTGTGGTTTCGTCCAGCGGTCTTTGTCAGGATATCTCAGGTCCTGGACGCTTATGAGGACTTTGTTTCCGCGTTCTGTGAGCCTTACGTCGTCAGCATCGAAACGGGAATAACGCTCATTTAGCTCTTGCAGTGCCCACTCTACAGTTTCCCGCGCGGTTGCTTCACCCATGTTTTGAAGCTCCAAGTACTCAGGGATGGGTTTGCCGTGGTGTCTTGATTGCCACATGCGATTTAAGGTGGCCTTGGCGCTTTTCCATCTACTACCATATTTATCGTGTAAGGCTGCGTCGTAGATTAAGGGGTCGGTTTCCAGGCCTTTAGTCCATGCGTCGTATTCTTCGTCGTTAATATCGACTTGACCTTCTTCAGTAAGGGGATCGAAATCCGTTCCTTCTACTTCCATTATATATGATAAGCTCAAAGTTAAACCCCAATATATTACCTAAGCAGGTTGGCGGACTGAAAGCAGAACGCACCTTTCACAGGGTCACCTTTACCCCCAGCAGCGCTAAACCTGGAGAAACGCTGTACGTAGGTGTTCCCCGACTAACGGATAACCTAGTCTTAGTTCCTGGCACCCTGGCGTTAAGGTTTGATTTGACGGTGCAACCTACAGTCGCAGATGAAAGGATTATCGTTAACAATCTTGGTCGCAACATTGTTTCAAAGATGCGAGTAAAGTTTGCCGGGGAATCCCTCTTAGACTTAAACAACTATGACTTATACACCACTTACAAAGATCTGTGGTTGACTGCATTCGAAAGGGCACAAAAGATAGAGCAGGGTATTGGTAGCACAATCTTACGTAAGGTTAGGACTCCTACCAAGACACAACCTACTGACGGCAGCGGAGAAACCGCAGTGGCAGATGCAAAGGCCATTAAGACAGCCTATGGTACTAAATACGTAATACCATTGGACTTTGAGGCTATTACCAGCCACGGGGTTTATTATCCTAGACAGTTGAGTGAGTTGCAGTTTGAAGTGACCTTAGCCAACATAACTAACATCATTGGCGGGTTAAGCACTGCGTTGTCGGGAAGTATTCCTCCATATGCCATTACCAACCTGGAATTGCAGTATGAAACCATACATTCCGAAGATTTAGCACGCAGCGCTGGCATGGAATACAGCTCCGGAAAGGCTTTCTTGTACGACCACGCGGTAATGTACAAAACCTTTAGTTTCCTGGATAAGACAGACGCGGTAATTACTCAGAGCATTAATTTACCACGTCGTAGTCTTACAGGGCTGATGTTGGTATTTATCAAACCTTATGAAGCCGGTAAGCGCGACTCTGAAGCCTTTCATAACCCCAACATCACCAACGTCGGGATTAGCATCAATGGAGTTCCAAATAAGGTGTATTCGCAGGGAATGAAGCCCTCAGACATCTACAGGGAAATAAAAAGAAAGTTTGGAGATCAAGTTGCACCCGGCGAGTTCTTTACCGATAAGTATGCATTGTGGATTGACATGCGAACCACCAACGACGAGGATTTACATGGGCAGGGATTGCGTCTGGTAAATACCCAGGACGGCATTACCCTGGAAATCAAGCGTGACTTAAACACTAGTGCAGGCAACTCAGACAAGATCAACGCATACGTCTTTGTGGTCTCTGACGCCCAGTTGAGTGTAGAAATGAATCAAATAAAGAGCATTGCATATTGAAAAAAGATAAAAATATTGCTGGTATATAATGCTTCGTGTATTTGAAAACAACAACAACAAACTGCAATGCATAGTGCAAGGCAATAAACTGTACTTCAAAGCAAAGGAAGTGGCCTTGGCGTTGGGTTACGTTAACTCTAGGGACGCAGCCAGAGCACACGTCTCAGAGGAAAACAAGGTAACTTTGAGGTCTATAAAGGGTGTCAGTCTGACCGACACCCTTAACGCACAACCCAATACTGTGTATTTGACGGAGGAAGGTCTTTATGAATTGATATTCGGATCCGAAAAGGTTGAAGCAAAAAAGTTCAGGAAATGGGTGTTGGGTGACGTTCTCCCTACGCTAAGAAAGACAGGTAAATACGAAATCGAAAGGCGGTTTGACGGCCCTAACAAGTTGGTATTCAAAATAGAAAACGAGTTTGACTTGCATAAGAAAGTCATAGACTACATACGTCGGTTTCACCCTATCCTACTGCTCGCACCAGGTCTTGGAGAATTACAGGACTCAGTCTCTAAAAGAATAGTATGTTGGCAGAAAGGGTATCAGGCGGGACAGCCTGACATCTTAATCCTCAATGCACATAAAAAACATAATGGGTTATGTTTGGAGTTGAAGACACCTAAGGGCAACGGTGTATTATCCCCAAAACAAGAGGCGTTACTAGCGCAATACGAGATGAATGGCTATCTAACTATGGTGTGCAACGACTATGACCTTATCTGCAGGGAGATTGACTATTACGCGGAAGGTATTCGCGTGCCTTGTCCTTGGTGCGTTAAGTCTTTTAAGACGCAGGAAACTTTACACACTCACCAAAGAATATTTCATAGATATAATGATAGTTGAACAGACACACTGGCGTGAATTAGTCCAAGGCATTTCATACAGAATAAAAAATTACGTTGTGTTCGAAGACATCA